>NC_059391.1:24953145-25253145 GCF_019703515.2 Myxocyprinus asiaticus
AAGGTGTACACTACAGTCTTCAAAGACAAAGAACAACTGGCTCTAACAAGGACAGAAAGAGATGTGGAAGGCCAGATGTACAACTAAACAAGAGGATAAGTACATCAGAGTCTCTAGTTTGAGAAATAGACGCCTCACATGTCCTCAGCTGACAACTTCATTGAATTCTACCCGCTCAACACCAGTTTCATGTACAACAGTAAAGAGAAGACTCAGGGGTCCAGGCCTTATCAGAATCAGAATCAGAATCAGCTTTATTGCCAAGTATGCTTACACATACAAGGGATTTGTCTTGGTGACAGGAGCTTCCAGTGTACAACAATACATAAACAATACAAAAACAGCAGCAAGACATACAGTAGATAATAATAAAAAAATAGTTATACACATACGTACATACACACACAGACACACACACATACATACATACACATACATAGTGCAATCTAATACAAATATGTTATCTGTTATGTACAGTGCAAATGCATATCTTTTTTTTTTTTTTCAGAGGAATGAAATGGCAGAAGAGGTTGGATGTGTTGGATAAATATAAAAAAGACTAAACTGTGTATTGCACATAGTTATTGCTCAATGGGGCAATTTAACTGTTCATGTGATGGATAGCCTGAGGAAAAAAAATGTTCATATGCCTGACGGTTCTGGTGCTCAGAGCTCTGAAGCGTCGGCCAGAAGGCAACAGTTCAAAAAGGTAATGGGAAGGCTGAGTGGGGTCAAGAGTGATTTTTCGTGCCTTTTTCCTCAATCTGGAAGTGTATAGTTCTTGAAGGGGGGGGCAACCAATAATCCTCTCAGCAGTCCAAACTGTCCTTTGTAGTCTTCTGATGTCTGATTTCGTAGCTGAACCAAACCAGACAGTTACTGAAGTGCAGAGGACAGACTCACTGACCGCTGAGTAGAACTGTATCAGCAGCGCCTGTGGCAGATTGAACTTCCTCAACTGGCGAAGGAAGTACAACCTCTGCTGGGCCTTTTTCACAATGGAGTCAATGTGTGTCTCCCACTTCAGGCCCTGTGAGATGGTAATGCCCAGGAACCTGAATGACTCCACTGCTGCCACAGTGCTGTTTAGAATGGTGAGGGGGGTCAGTGTTGGGGTGTTCCTCGTAAAGTCCACAATCATCTCCACCGTTTTGAGCGTGTTCAGCTCAAGGTTGTTTTGACTGCACCAGACAGCCAGCTGTTCAACCTCCCTTCTGTATGCAGACTCATAGTCATCTCGGATGAGGCCGATGACAGTGTCCTTTGTCATTTGCAAACTTCAGGAGCTTGACAGAGGGCTCCTTGGCGATGCAGTCATTGGTGTAGAGGGAGAAGAGTAGTGGGGAGAGTACACATCCCTGGGGGCACCAGTGCTGATTGTACAGGTGCAGTCAGTGAGTTTCCCCTGTCTCACAAGCTGCTGCCTGTCTGTCAGAAAGCTGGTAATCCACTGACAGATAGACATGGGAACAGAGAGTTGGTGTAGTTTAGTCCAGAGAATAGCTGGGATGATGGTGTTGAAAGCCGAACTGAAGTCCACAAAAAGGATCCTTGCATATGTCCCAGGTCTGTCCAGATGTTGCAGGATATGATGCAATCCCATGTTGACTGCATCATCCACAGACCTGTTTGCATGATAAGCAAATTGAAGGGGATCTAGAAAGGGTCCAGTGATGTTCTTCAGGTGGGCCAACACCAGTCTCTCAAATGATTTCATGACCACAGACTTCAGGGCGACAGGTCTGTAGTCATTAAGTCCTGTGATTTTTGGTTTCTTTGGGACAGGAATAATGATTGAGTGTTTGAAGCAGCATGGGACTTCACACTGCTCCAGTGATCTGTTGAAGATCTGTGTGAAGATGGGGGCCAGCTGGTTAGCACAGGATCGAAGACATGCTGGTGAGACGCCATCTGGGCCTGAAGCTTTCCTCGTCTTTTGTTTCCGAAAGACGCGGCTCACATCATCTTCACAGATCTTAAGTGCAGGTTGAGTAGCAGGAGGGGGGAGGAGGGGGGTTGCAGGAGGTGTTGGTGTTTGTGTGAAGTGAAGGTCAGAGTGGGTGAGGGGTGTGAGATTGGGCCTTTCAAATCTGCAGTAGAACACATTCAGGTCGTCAGCCAGTTGTTGGTCCACCACAGGGTTGGGGATAGGAGTCCTGTAATTTGTGATTTGTTTCATGCCACTCCACACTGATGCAGCTTCTCAGAGTATCTTCTTTTAGCCACTCTGATTTCCTTGTTCAGTGTGTTCCTGGCCTGATTGTACAAGACTTTATCCCCATCCCGTAAGCATCCTCTTTGGCCTGACGAAGCTGCCTGAGTTCTGCTGTAAACCATGGTTCATCGTTGTTGAACTTTAAATAAGTCCTAGTAGGAATGCACATATCCTCACAGAAACTGATATATGATGTAAGAGTATCTGTGTGCTCCTCCAGGTCTGTGGCTGCAGCCTCAAAAACACTCCAATCCATGCTCTGCTTCATTGGTCCATCTCTTTACAGTCCTTACTACTGGCTTGGTTGATTTTAATTTCTGCCAGTAGGTTGGAAGAAGATGAACCAGACAGTGATCAGAGAGTCCCAAAGCTGCTCTAGGGACAGAGCGATATGCATCCTTTATTGTTGTGTAGCAATGATCCAGTATGTTGCTGTCTCTGGTGGGGCATATAATGTGCTGTTTTTATTTGGGCAGTTCACGTGTGAGATTTGCTTTGTTAAAATCCCCAAGAATAATAATAACTGAGTCCGGGTATTGTTGTTCCATGTCTGTGATTTGATCAGCCAGCTGTTGCAGCGTCACATTCAAACACGCATTTGGCGCGATATACACACTCACCAGAATAAACGAGATAAACTCCCGCGGCGAGTAGAAAGGCTTACAGTTAATAAAGAGCGCTTCCAAATTAGGACAGCACATCCTCTTTAACGTTGTTACATCTGTACACCAACTTTCATTGATGTAAAAGCATGTTCCACCGCCTCTCGTTTTCCCCGTTAACTCCGCGATGTGATCCGCTCTGAACAGCTGAAAGCCCGGCAGATGTAATGCGCTGTCCGGAATGGCTTCACTCAGCCAGGTTTCTGTGAAACACAAGGCAGCAGAGGTTGAAAAGTCCTTGTTTGTGCGGGTGAGGAGATGTAGTTTGTCCATTTTGTTAGGAAGAGAGCGGAGATTCGCAAGATGAATGCTCGGCAGCGCTGTTCAAAAGCCGCGCCAACGAAGTTTGACCAGCGCACCGGCTCGTCTCCCTCGCCTGCATCTCATTGCGCTTTTAAACAACACAGCAGCGCCTCCAACTAAAATGTCCAGCAAAACGTCTGACTATTCAAAAACCGGGAAAAGACGGTCTGGTATAAGCTGTCGAATGTTCAGCAGTTCGTCTCTGGTCAAACTGACTGGAAAAAGATTACTAAACACAGGACAAACAAACAAAAACAACAAAACAATAGGAGCACTCCACACCGAGGCGGCCATCCACGGTGCCATCATTATGGGAAGAATTGCAAAGAAAAAGCCACTTTTGTTTAGAGTGGGCAAAGAAACACAGACATTGGACAACAGATAATTGGAAAAGAGTGTTATGGATCTTAACCCCATTGAGCTTTTGTGGGATCAGCTAGACTGTAAGGTGCGTGAGAAGTGCCCGACAAGACAGCCACATCTATGGCATGTGCTACAGGAAGTGTGGGGTGAAATGTCACCTGAGTATCTGGACAAACTGACAGCTAGAATGTCAAGGATCTGCAAAGCTGTCATTGATGCACATGGAGGATTTTTTGATGAGAACTCTTTGAAGTAGTTCTGAACATTTGTTTTCAAATTGTAATAATATTTTTTCACGTTATTAATGTCCTGGCTATACATTGTGATTAATTGAATGCCACTTTGGTGAATAAAAGTACCAATTTCTTTCCATAAGAGCAAAATCTGTACATTATTCCAAACTTTTGGCTGCCAATGTGTGTGTGTGTGTGTGTGTGTGTGTATGTATATGTATATATATATATATATATATATATATATATATATATATATATATATATATATATATATATATATATATATATATATATATATATATATATATATATTACACATTTTATAACATATAATTGAAATAATATGCATGTTTTTATTGATTTAAAAAATGTATACAAGAAATATAAAGTTTCAATTGATTTCTCGAGATCTCAGATGATTATTGAGTGGCATAAATGGGCCTCAACAAGAAAAGTCAATTAATCTCACTGTGACTAAATTTAAGATAAAAGAATCAAGTCAACTGTGTGATAATAAAATATAATCAATAAGAGTATAAAATAAATAAACTGAAAAGTATTAATTTAGCTATAAAAAATTATTATTATAAATAACTGATCAAATTTAAAATAGTTATTTTGATAACAAAGTAATTGTTAATTGCATTAATTATAATATACCTTATAATATAAATATACATAATATATTGTTTTAAATAAAGTGATAGATAACTGCATATAATAATTAAAAAATAATTTGTTAAAACATACAAATATTTATTATTGAAATACATTTAATATATATTAATATTAAATGATCATAAAATATTACATGATTAATATATCAGTTCATGGGCTCCTTGCAGTGGATGAAACAGCTAGATGATTCTGATACAGCCTGTAGTTCTGATTCAGCTACTAGATGATGCAATAGATGATTCTTAATAGTGTCCTGCAGGTAAAAGGGACCAACACTATTTGAAAACCCTGGTAATTGATACAAAAATGTATTTCTCATATTTTTGTCAGAGCTGTGTAAGTGTGTGTTTGTGTGCATGTGTGTGTATGAGCACATGTGTGTGGTCTCTGATGGATACCAGGGGACAGACGGGCTGTGTCTTTGATGGACATCTCGTGATATTGGCGTCTGAGCTCTTTGAAGCCATTTGATTTTGTCTCGTGAGGGATGAGCTCATCTGACTACAGTTATCTGTTCTACAGCTGTACCTCCGGGGGACGGAAACCATTGCTTTACCTCTTCTCTTGATCCCCTGCCATGTAAAAACACATATAAAAGCTCTCAGCATGCATGCATGTGCTGTGGGGATGATTTCAAGGTCACGTTAAAACACATACTGTAAAGAGGAAATAATAGATGACAGAAGAACCCAAGGAACTATCAAAGAGTTACAGAGCTTTCTCATGTGTCGTGTTGAAGAGAATACCTATATTCCACCTTTATGCATGCTCTCTCTCCCAACAGACCTCTTAATAGATTTAGTTTCTGGTCTTTTGGCTTTGCTTGAAGATCAGTAGATTGTAAATACCAAAAGAGACAGATCAACCGTATCCCTGTCTTGCCTTCAAACCGATCGGAGAACTTAAAGTATGTGTAGAAGAGAGAACTGCTCTGTTATACATTTTAATTATTCAAACACATCACTGCCTTTTAACTCTCAGGTTGAAGAATGGACCATTTGTTCCACTTAACAATCATTTGAGAAATAGATCAATTAAAACAACAGTGAATAATGAAATGTTTGAAAATGTAGAAAAAAATTATTAAAGAATCAACTATGTGGTAATCAAAAACGTAAAAATTATTAAATAGAAATTGTTTATTTTAATTTGCGATTACAAAATGGTTGATAAATGCATTTATTAATTATAATATAATTTGTATAATTCAGAATATAAATTAAAAATACATTATTAAATATAATTATTATATTATTATATATTTTATAATGTGTATAAAATAATATATTCATATTTACGTATGTACAATATATAAAATATAAACAATGTTTACATAATAATAATTAGATACATTATTAAACGTTATTATTCATTTTAAAAATCTAAATCTTATGTAAATATAGACATTTTTGTAATTTTTTTTCTTTGTTTTATCAGTGTTTATTAATTTCTCAAATGATTACTGAGTGCCAAAAATGGGCTTCCAGAAGAGGTCATTAATAATTAGACTTAATTAATAAGATTTAATTAATAACTTTTGTCTATGTATTAATAATTTGATGTTAATAACAATTATGTTTATAGTGTCTATATTAACTGCTACTCCACGGCTCCAAAAAACGAGAGTTTAGACTATTCAATGTATTTAAAATCAGCCATATTCAGATTTCAATTGTGAATGCCTTACTCTAAGGCCACGTACCACATCACTGACCTAACGACATCTCTGCAGCTCTGACCTGTGCCAGGACAACTGCTTGAAATCAAATTACCCACAGCGAAATAATGACTAACAGCAGAAACCAACCCGGTGCTTCAGAAGGAGCCCAAATGTAATTTTGTGTCTCATCTCATTATCTGGTATCGCCGTTAACTTTATGATTTTCAATTTCTCTATTTCATGCTTCATTTCCCCCAATTCTGTGTGTGTGTTTCCCCCTGATAAGAACCACAAACTCTAATTGACACTGGAGATAAAGCCCTGAAGAACAGCTACCAAACTGTCAGTTTATTCCCAAAATGCTCCGCTGCTGCGCAAGGTTTCAGTTCTCAAAGCATTTCTGCTGTAACATGAGATGTGATTTAACAAGAGGCATTCAGGGGATTTTTTGAAGGCATTCGGGTATAAAGAGAATGTTTGCATTGCAATAGTTCAAGCAGCTGTTTGAAATTATTTTCTTCTGACCACTATTTAGATTTTCTCCACCTTATGATGTTAGTCAAGGTTTCTCGCATGAAAAACAGTTTAACACAAAATAAGTTATTTAGAATTAGGATTGCCAATCTCTTTTCCATACAATGAAAATGAATAGTGACCAAAACTATCATTTTCAATGCAAGAATTCCAACTAAAAATTTATTTATTTATTTTTTAATCAGAGGAACCATCATTTCATCCAAACAGCCATTGTAGCCAAGTAGATAAAATATTTTAAAGACATTAAATAAAAATCGAATAATTAGTTTTTCATTAAATAAACACAAAAGAGAATGAAATTCAATAATTTTCACTGATATGCACTTTATGTTTATATTTCATACACAATGATACATAGTAGCTTAATAAAAAGCATTATTTACCTTCAAATGTTTTTACTGTGCAAAGCTACTTCAATGACTTATTTTTGAAACCCCAGCTGAACATTGCATAATACTAAATGATTACTGTGGGAAACATCAGGTTGATTATTATAATATAATGCTGAATTATCAAGTAAATTCCATAAATTACTGAACAACTAATTAAACCCATGGCAATTTATTTGATTGACGGTGCTCTTCATTTACTCACTCTCATGCCATCCCAGATGTGTATGACTTTCTT
Organism: Myxocyprinus asiaticus; assembly: GCF_019703515.2. Taxonomy (NCBI): domain Eukaryota; kingdom Metazoa; phylum Chordata; class Actinopteri; order Cypriniformes; family Catostomidae; genus Myxocyprinus; species Myxocyprinus asiaticus. The sequence goes on from NC_059391.1 coordinate 24,960,427, forward strand.
TCTTTTGCTGAACACAAACAAAGATTTTTAGAAGAATATCTCAGCTCTGATCAACGCTGAAGATCCAAAAAGCTGATAAAGCCAACATAAAAGTAATCAATTCGACTCCAGTGGTTTAATCCATGTCTTCTGAAATGATCCAGTTGGTTTTGGGTGAGAACAGACCAAAATATAACTCCTTTTTCACTGTACATGTTGCCATTGCAGTTTTCAGGCATGATCATGATTTCATGCTCAATTACACTTCCTAGTGCTTGACGCATGTGCAGAACGCTAGATGGTGCTATAGGTAGTTTAATAGAGTTTGAAATCACGGCCGGCCCCCCAATCAGGCTAATCAGCCGAGGAGAAGGGTAAAGCCGAACCGGATGTGGCAGTTCGGGAGAGAGAGAGCCACACGCAGCTGTCGTGTGTGTTTATGTTTGTGTCTTTTTGTTTAAATTAAATATTACTTTGACTGTTCAGCCAGTTCCCGCCTCCTCCTTGCCCATCCTTTATATTGTTACATTGGTGTTGAAACCCGGGAGGGAGGAGGGATGAGCTGTCGTGGAGTCCTCGCCACTGCCGTCCGCCCAAAGGAGCTGCCGCGGCCGTCCGCCAGGGGACAGAGGAGTCGCTGCCGGCCACCTGGACATGGAGGAATGGCCGCTGTCTGCGAAGGGAGGAGGGGCTCGCTGCCGACCGTCTGGAGCGGTGGAGCTGCTGCCAGGAGCGGTGGGGCTCGCTCCCGGCCGTCAGAACATGGAGGGGCATTCCATCCACCAGGGGTCAGAGGACTCGCTCCAGTCCGCCCAGGAAGGAGCAGCTGTCGTCTGCCAGAGGGTGGAGGAGTGGTCGAGGACCAGGCGATGGCATGTCTGGGAACCAGCGAGCAATTTATTTTTCTCTTTCTCCTCTCTCTCTCTCACTGTCACTCCGCCTCACTCTTTCCCTCACCTCTTTTACCTCCCCTTGTCTCCCTCCCAGGTCTCGAAATTTTAAACCTTGTTACAGTGACTATCTCTCCACTCACTGTCATAAATTCCCTCAGTCGATGATGGCGGTGACAATGGTTGTCAGGGGCAGGGAATGGTAGAATTCAAGTGATAATGCACCAATTACAACAAAGAATCTCCAGTTTCACAAAACAGCATCCAATACAGTTAAAGGGAAACTAACACGACAGTAGATTATGGACTTCTGAAGCAGCAAAACAAGTGGGTATACCAAGGGTATACGCAAATATTGGTCCTTAGAAGTCGTTATACGCAAACAGCCCTGGGAAAAAAGTAAGCATACGTGTGTATGCCCACGACTACATCACTGGAATGGAGACCAATTACTGTCAGGAAGGATTTCACTGCTGTGTAAAAGGGACCCTAAAGGACAATCGGACCTGCCTGTCCCTGAATGAGTCCAGATGATTCTCCGGAAGACAAAACAGCAGCCCGACACATTACATCACCCTGATTTCCACAATTAAACTGTCAGCTATCAAGCCATTTTCCCGACCAGAAAAAAGATGAAAGAATGGAGGGAGTGAAAGAGAGAGACTGCTTGTGGCTTTGTCTCTCTTTTTCTCTCACTTTCATTGAGCTGTGTCCAGGAAAAAGCACTTAGTTACTGACCCATGGGCCTCACATAAAAGCGCAAGACACCTGAATGATAAGGTCATAAGCCGGGAAACCTGCAGTGTCAGGGATTTGAGCGCTGTCATTAAACTCAGCAGATGAGGCTCACATTATAGTCTGACATTTTTCTGTGACCCATCAAGAGAATATTTCTGACAGGATTAAACACCTGTTTCAGCTTCTGAAGTCACTGAACATTAAGCGATATGGTCTAAATGATGGACAGCACCTCAAAGTAGACGGTTTCAAGTCATTTGCCATCCATTTTCCATATTCTACACTTTTTTGCCCCCTTAAAGGGATAGTTCACACAGAATTGAAAATTCGGGTGACTACAGCCAGGTCTCCTAAGCAACCAAATTGGCCCGGTTGCTCGGGAGGGTAGAGTCACATGGGGTAACCTCCTCGTGGTCTCTATAACGTGGTTCTCGCTCTTGCTGGGGAGCGTGGTGAGTTGTGTGTGGATGCTGCGGAGAATAGCATGAAGCCTCCACACACGCTATGTCTCCGCGGTAACGCGCTCATCAAGCCACGGTCTGATGGTCTCAGACGTGGAGGCAACTGAGATTCATCCACTGCCACCCGGATTGAGGTGAGTCACTACGCCACCACGAGGACTTAGAGCACATTGGGAACTGGGCATTCCAAATTAGGGAGAAAAGGAGAGAAAAAAAAACTAAAAAAGAATTGAAAATTCAGTCTCATTTAACTATTCCTTTAAGTTTACTTATTATGTGTGTAAAGGTTTCTTGCTTCAACGTGACAAGTTTACAGCATCAGGTAATGATGTACAATGCATTTAATATATAGCTATGTCAGTGGTGTGTGCTATCTCAAGGTTGTTTTTTTATTTTTTTTATTTTTTTTATACATAGTTTTTAAAAAAAAATTTTTTAATGTAAATTCATGTTTCAGTTCCATTTGACATTTACATAGCTTTCAGGTTTAACCTATACAAATCTGAAATCTGTTATATCACAACAGGCCTATGTAAAATTGTATGAAAAAAGTCACATAGTTAAACATGTATGCAACAACATATAATTCAAAATACTAATATATGTATTTTGTTATATATTTTCACATATGTAACATATTTTTCTAAATCATAGTTTATTATAATCTAATTTGAATAGGCTACATAGCCTACATGCCAAATATATGAACTATCGTTCAGATGTTCATTGCCATATAGTATATTAGGTTTCTGTATTGGAAGACATGTGAAATACCTTTTATCGTTCACTGTTAATAAGCATACCAAACATATATTTTTGTATGTTCATATATATTAATAATAATTGTTATTTTTACATTACTTCAAAAACAATACCTAGTAGTGCCCGACCGATATATCGGTCGGGTGATATTAGCCTTTCACTGATATATCGGTATCGGCGTATATGTTTACCGATATTAAAACGTTTTTTCAGAACATATAATGCAGAAAACAATGCTTTAGAATTGGTGTCATAGCGTAGTTTGTCCAGTAGAGCGTGCTCCGTTTCCACTGTTTACAGAGCTGAGCTGAGGGTGGCTCTGCAGACAGGGCGGAGTTCAGCGGTGTCTCTTCACAGTGAAATACATACTGGAAAGTTAATAAACAATAACCCCATCATTTTCCCTTTTCAATATTACTAATATAATGTTAACCCTGTCCCTGACAACCATGTCACTCATGTTTATCTTTGTTATAGTTTGTCAGTGCAGTAAGTAATGTAGCAGATTGAAAGGTAAACATCAGAGCATCTTTTTGCAGCTCAGCAGACAACAGTACGGTGGTGGATTGTGTCTGATGAGTGTTGATTTCACGCTGTGTTGTTACCTAGTTGGTGAAACACAATGCTGGAAAGTAAAATAAACAACGTCCATCTTTTACTCTCCTTGACAACGAGCTCATAGCTAACTAGCTAATCATGTAGCTACTTTCATTGCTGTCAGCTGAGTGGAAGCTAATGTGTAAACATGTATTCACCAAACTGTTTTGTTCAGGATTCACAGTTTGGTACCCCCTTCAACCGAACAATTCCAGTCGTTGCATTTACAAAATGTAATATTTAAAAGTCTGGTTTTCCACCGTTGAAAGTTTCCCCTGAACTTGCATAGCAGAATACAGTGTAACACCACTACCACTGTTTTTCTCTTGTCTCGGCAGTATTAAAATAGTCAGCATTTGACTGATACTAAACAGTAATACTGATGTTTATTTAGCTATTTGTTTTATTTTTATTTATTCTTTATTTAAATGGTCAGCAACTGACTGATACTAAACATACAGTACTGATGTTTATTTAGCTATAATATTAATTTATTCTTTATTTAAATGGTCAGCAACTGACTGTTACTAAACATACAGTACTGATGTTTTTTAAGCTATTTATTGGATTTTTATTCTTTATTTTCTCAGTGTTCATTTCTTGAATTTGTTGTCAATGTATAATAATAATGTCAAATATTCTTTGATAAAAATATTTGTTTAAGAAAGCAGCCTTCTGAGTACCTTTGCATAGTCATATCGGTGCAAAATCGGTGCACAATCCACATAGAAAAGGTCTGTTTTCATTCCAGCTCAAAAATTAACTATATCGGCCACCATATCGGTAATCGGTGAAGTTTCCCGTTCTAAAATTGGTATTGGTCTCAAAAATCCCATATCGGTCGGGCTCTAATACCTAGGCCTACAATAATTCAGCAACAAGCATATTAATTCATAATAATTCATGCATATTTGATCTTTTCACCTTTTATTATTATTTTATAGTCACCTTGTTTTTTGATCATTAGTCATTAGTCATCTACTCCTTAGTAAACACCACAGGTTTCATGATGAATTATGCATTAATGCATTAACATTAGTTGAGCTCACATTTCGTAGTTTTTGAGGAGGCTATTTACTGCCTCCTTGCCTCCTCTGAGAAAACGCCACTGAGTTCCGTTGAGTGGGATTTTAGACCAATGAGACTTTGATGTAGGCTTGTCAACCTAGCGTTGAGTGACAAAAATGATCAACGAAGTAACAACCAACGAAACTGTGGCAAAACTCAGATTTGCATGGAAGGGGGTAGCTGTCACTTTATAGAACGCAACAGTCTGATTTTTATCGATAACTTATAAACCTTTAAAGACAGACCTATTATGAGCTCCGAGGTTGTAAATTGATGGTACAGTAGGCTATACAGTATGCTTCTAATGAAGCCATCAGTCCGCGTTATTTAAAAAAATAAAAAATAAACTTGCTTAAATAGAATTCCTGGTGAAGAACTACACTACCAATGATGCTGAAGAGAAAAGAGAATCACGGCCAACAAAAGAGCGCTGCAGTTACCGCCCACCATGATACACTGTTAATGATATAATCGAGTCGTCTCCCTACACTTTGAATCTACTTATACAGTATATTTGCATATATCTGAATATAGAACTCTTTTATGAAGAACTTTATTGAAGCCTAATGAAACAAATAAATGGGAAAAACACTTCCAGAACAAAGGCGACATTTTTTACAGTTTGTCTACAAACTCTTACTTCAAAAAGTCCAAGGAGAATCTTGTTTTCCCTGATATGACCTCCTAATGATCTATGATGTCCAGCTCTTTGTGGGCTGTAAATGACATGTTTCTTGGTTCACTGTGGTTGGTACATATAGATCTGGCTGAGCTGTGAAGAGACATCAACCTGTAAACCCCCAGAGATCTGCTCACAGCAACCTCAGATTTCTCAGAGTCCACGTAAGACCGCTAGGTCAGACAGTAAATCACAACATGCTGAACCACATGGCCTATTATCTGACCAGGACACCAGTAACAACTAGCCAATTGAATCAGATGCTTAACATGATGTACACAAGAACAACTTGGTACTGGATCAACAACATTTGTTGGACCTAGAACATAATTCCAATGTTGTCAACCAGTCAGTGTCCTCAGATTTTAAGGGTACACTTCTAAAAAATAGAGTTTCCAATTAGAGCCATAAAGGGATTTACAGCCTGAGGCCATGGAAAAACATTTTTAAGTTCCACAAAGAACTTGTAAGGAGGTGTTCACACAGCAGCTTGCTATTTTTTAATTGTTGTTCAACATGTGTAAGACACATTTTTAAGATGCTGTTGTAAAAGTAGTTCAAAATGCATCTCTAGACCCCTGCATACACTTTCATTACGTTCTGCTCTGTCTAGCTGTTTTTGAATGCAGTATCTCATCCTGTGTGAACTGCCCCTTCCTCTCACCATAGTTCAATATGGTGAACTTAGTTTAAATAGCTTCTCTTTTGTTCCATGGAAGAAAGTCATATAAATTTGGAACAACATGAGGTTGAGTAGATGATGAGAGAATTGTGATTTTGGGGTGAACTAACCCTTTAAAAATGTAGGGTTAGACATAGAGTACAGATTTTTGGCAAACAACAACACTTTTATCAACCGAATAATGTCTTAGAATTTTAGGGCTATGGTTTAGGGTTACAATTAGTGTACTAATAGTTCTATGGTATTACAGTTGATGGGTCTTTGATAATTAAGGTTGTCCTAGATGATAAAAATAAGATTTTTTTTTTTTTTTTTTAAACATCTAGTTTAAAACTCATTTTAGTTCCGCCAAAATGTTTACCTGCATGTTGGTTACACCATCTGACTTTAATTTGGTGGACAAAAGTTTTTCCAAATATTAATTTAATATTTAAAAAAAAAAATGGCTTCACTGCCTATTTTTAAGAAGTAATAACAGGTTATAATAACAAAATACTAACACCAACATTTTTTTTTTTTTTCTAATAATTTCAGCTTTTTTTTTACTTTAAGCCCCAGAAAAAATATCACAATTTGTGTGAATTGCATTTTTTATGTCAAGTCATTGGCCCTCATACAGATGTTTTTCCAGGAACAACAGAGGATATTAATCCAAAAGCATGTCCTGCTTGGCTAAGTCACATTGTGTTTAATGTGACTACACATTCACAGAAATAGCATCTTCTCTTGACTATTTTCTCTCATTGTGTGTGTATGTGTGTGTGTGTGTGTGTGTGTGTGTGTGTGTGTGTGTGTGTGTGTGTGTGGAAGTACTAGTCATCGCAGCTATCTCACTGAACATCTCACTCCATTATTTACAACCTCTTTACCATGAAAGTTCCACTTTGTGCTGCTGGAATGAAAACAGGAAATACTCTCACAAGCAGTTAGCTGTATATAGAGCAGATGTGACTGCAGAAACAGACCATCAGCAGTTTTGGCCCAAGCACTGAGACCAAAACAAACGGCTTGTCAGAAGAAATGAGGAAGACCTTCATCTCAAACAGCTAACTCTATAGTTCAAGGCCGACGTAAGCACTGAGCCAGCGTCTTGTGTGTGCCACTTTTCTAACAAGCCATGATGTGACAACTTTACAGCATCAAGTAATTTTCCTGCCCACAATGAAAGTGAAAATGCATGCACGAAGGGACAAAATAACAAACAATCAAAACATTTATAATGCTTAAAGCCAACATGTGTAATTTTAGCATTATATGGAAGTGCAAAAATAACTGTTTTCAAACAGATTCCAGAAAACTCATTCCATCTTCAAAAACTGTACAAACAGATTGTCCCACCCCAATCCAGTGTTGGTGTGTTGGGCTGTTTGTGCCTTAATAACAGGAATGTTATAGTAGGAGTTAGCTTTGTTTATATCTACAAGTTAGAAAATTAATTTATGCGAAAACCTGTAATATAAAAAAAAACTATTTGGGAATAAATCAGTGTTTCCATCGGTTGTGTTTAAATTTGTTGAGGAAAAGTCATGCGAGATCTAGTTATTTATTCGCTAAATGTGTTTCCATCGTAGTTTATGCATATATCTGCTTAAAGAATAAAAATGCATCGAATGGATGGATGGATGGATGGATGGATGGATGCTAAGTATTACATTATTTAAACAGATGAACTTTCCAAACTTCCTTATTCATATCTAAAACAACCAAAAGGTGGGGTTAGTCTATATTAAATATAATTACCTTAAATGAGTGGTGTGAATGTGCAGCCCCCACAAAGATTTGTATAAAAGTTTGTTTGTGCATGTTTGTGTGTTCCCTCCTTATCTCCTTTGCCGTTTGCAATGGAATTTGATCATGGGGAGGGAAGTCAGACGACTACTGATTTAACAATCAACAGCCCTTTATTTTCAGACGGCTGGAACTATGTCTGCTAAACACGGGGAAATTGGATAATTTGAAAACACAACATGTATTTCCAGTATAAAGTCCATTAATTATTGCTCTTGATGGGAAATGTCTGTGAAAGGGTGTGAACTACAAACAAGCTGATGTAAGCCTAACAAACCTAACAAACATACTTCAAGGAATATTTAAAGTTATTTACAACTTAATGACTATCTGCTGCCAGCCACCAATTACCACAAAAAACAATTTTGATTTGTACAAGTGGAAAATGCACTTAAAGTAATGTACTCACAATGGAAGCCTAGCAGGCAAGCAATAAACATTTAAAATATGCAACAACAGTTTCGAGAGCATTACCATAACACAGAATTATTGCATATGTTAGTATGAGACTGATGAGATCACTTACTAGTCCTGTCTGTGCAAAGTTATATCTAGTCAAAGTTATATTCTATATGTCATGACCAGCTAAAAAGTAATCCCAAATACTTTCTCTTGGTATTAATGTGCAAGGATACCAGGAAGAGACTTGGAAACTGGTGGGCCAAGGTTTAGCAAGTTAGCTACCACAGTTCGGCCCTACAGGTAGATTCCGTTACGACACCATTATGGGGGCAAATAGCATGTTTCTCCATTGATGGCTATTTCAAAGTAGCCCTATGCTGACGAAATAATACTTTTTCAAGCAACATGTAAATCGCAAATATTTCATTTTATAGTCAATCTGTTTTTACCATGCACCGCCCATTTTTTATTATATTATTATTATTTTATTTTATTTTTATTTTGTATGGCTCTTAAAAGTACCTAACGGGAATGATTTGTTCTCTTGCAGTGACAGATTTACTTAAAAACACTGATTCGTTCATTAACAAAACAGGAGTCTGGTGAAACCAAGGAGTCCTTGGGTGAAAGCTCTACCTGTCAAAAAACTGCTAAAACAAGATTTTTAAACTTTGCCGGTTACGTGCAGTTTATATATATATATACACAGTACATGCAAAATTTTACAGAACTTTTTCAGTGTGCCTGATATCACAATATTGTGTCACAGATGAGAAGCACACACATCTCTGAAGCTCTAATACAGGTACGCCTCTAAAATAACTGACAATTCTTCTCTAAACTTAATAATTGTGTTTTGATTAAATGCAAGTAATTGGCAGAAATTGTGCGCTGCTTTTTTCATGCTTTCATTTTGTTATTATACTTTTTTGTGCTTTCTTATAATAAAGTAACAAACTAATCATGCAGTAACACTAATGTAATGACTGATGTATGCAGTCATTAATTCATAGGCCCTCTCCTCGAAATCCAAGCACAATTGATCTAAAGAGACGCATTTTACCAGGTGTTAATGGTGATGGTGAAGAATTTACAGTTAATGCAACCACTGCATACAGACCAATTTTTCTAACCGCCTGCACTATATACACAATAGTCTGTGCATGTTCCTGGAATTGTTTGCACTAAATAGTGGGTCCACAAGGTGGCAATACTCACTGTTGGGCCATTGTGTTCACAAAGTAGTGCACGAAGATGACATGAATGGTCGTGAACAACAGGAGACGAAGGTACTTTGGTCTTCAGACAACTTTACTGCTCAAATAGCATTTTAACTAGAATTTATAGAAGTGTTGACAAAAATGCAAGCTTCACATTACCTATTTTTAAACCCACAAATTGCCTGCGATGCATTTTCTGTTCATTTTTACAAACTGAGGTACAAGTAAAAATAATTTTCTGACATTAGGTTGTAAATCACCCAGAATATTTCTTCAACTACAAAATTCTAACGTGACCCTGAGTGAAATAATGTTCAGAGTCTGACTAAGCAGCACCAGGTTATTCAGTGCACTGGCTTCACGCTGCACACATGACCGCCAGATCATGCATGTTTGTGAATCTGACAGCTGAGTCATGCTCTGCCACATCGGTGAATGAGATTCAAATCTGTGGAATGGAACACCCGTGCCATCCAGAGCACCTCATCACAACGCCACTGAACCAGCGGAACCGATCCAAATAGAGCAAATGGGTCACGCAGCCATGCTCCAAACAGACAGAGCGTCTCCCTCACCGCCCCTTTCAGCTTGTCTGATCCAAACACAAACTGACACCTCATAAACATCCTGTCAGAGAGCTTCATCTCACTCATGTCCTGCTGTCTTCCCCCCATCTCTCTGCGGAAGACAATGGATGCATTAATTACTCACAATACAATCTTGGAGGTAGAGAGAGACGTGTGACCTGCTTGCATAGGTTCAAATAAGCAGTCGGAAATGGACGAATGCACATTTCATTCCATTTAGAAAAGAGGTTTTTCATATTACAGACTTTCCTTTCACTGGCCATTTAATTCTCATTCTAATTTATCATTTTATTTTTCTTATATTGCAGAGAAAGAAAGTCCTGCACTTTGACGTGAGACTCAAACAACAAAAGCATATATTTTTGCATAGAATGGGAACAGACTGGAGTCAATGATAAATAAACACTTCAGAGATTATAAAAAGGGAAAACCTTTAATACAATAGTGACTGAATACAATGTGTTCCACAAAATAAAGAAAGTCATGAGGTTGAGTAAATGACAGAATTTTAACAATCTTTTCATCTGGGCATTTGATGGCTACATGTTTAACTTTCATGTCACTCATGAATATCTCTGGTGAAAAGATCCACTGGATGAAATTAAGAGAAATCTCATAAAGAGAAAAGATTTATGTTCAAGGCTCAAGTCTTCAATCCGTTTGTGTGTTTACTCTCAAAGTCATAGGACAACTGAGATCCAAGTAATCTGGTAATAAAACTGTCAATCAGCTGGTTTACATTCTCCATAGACCAAAGTGTTTATATCTGCAACAGAACAGAGGGTTATTTTCTCCTTGTCCAGAGGTTTAGAGACTAGAGGCTGCATGGATAATTGCTGTTTTCCTTGGCTTTCCGCTTAACCAACTGCAACATTTCAACTTGCCAATAAAATGCTAATGGTTACATTATTTGTACACATGGGCCCTTTGAAGGGTGAACACTGAATGTATTTGCTTAGGTAAGTAAGAAAACCATCTTGCTTCAGATTAAGACAGACAGACAGACAGATAGACAGATAGATATTTTAAAATGGAAAACTGAAAGAGAAGGTAGAAGTATCAGTCCATCAATCACTGTTGATGGACGGCCTGGGCCTGTTGACCGAGGGGTCAGTGCTCTGATGGCCCTGAGAGAGGAACGTTCAAACATTCATCCCATCAATCACCCCAAACAGGCTCAGTTCACCGCTGTCCCGAGTCTGCCATTGTGAGCCAGCGGTAAATCAACATCACAAGGTGAACATCAAAACACTCACGCTCGCCATGATTCCCCCAGCATGTTTTGGTTACGTGTTTTTGACAGGCCAAGCACAATGTCTATTCTTCGCTGTCACACGAGGTCTGTTCTCATTTACATGGCTGACAGTGAGGGGGTGCAACACAGCCAAGGATTCTAGAAGTTTCACACATGGAAATTAACAGCCAAAGGGTGATTTCTAGGAATGTAAAGACCTTATTCATGGCAGCACCATCTTTGATTTTGAATAGGAATGACAACGAGGCTGTGAGGGATAGACGTACAGTCTCTTCAATGGGCTTTACTGTAGTTTAAAGTGTTTTTGGATCGTTCCACAGACAAAAAATAAACTAAAAATTCTTTCTGAGAACATTCAGTAAAAAAAAAAAAAAACTCCAGACAACATGAGTTGTGGAAAATCAGATGTGAACAAGGAGCTTTTTACAGGTTTATACCGTGTGTGCCATTGAAGAGATGGTAAGTCTATCCTTCACAGCCTCGTTGTCATTCCCATTCAAAATCAAAGATGGCGCTACCGTGAAAAAGGTCAAAAAGTTTGAACTTTTGCATATGAACATTATATTAATGTACAGTGTGTTCATCATTTATAACTGAGAATGATATCTGTCTGTCTGTCTGTCTGTCTATCTATCCTCCCACTTATTAAACATCCACCATCCATCCATCCACCCATCCAAATAATTATCTATCAATCTGCCCACTTTTTAATTATTTATCCATCCATCCATTTATCCATTCACCCACTTCATTCATCCATCCATCTTATTAATTATCCACCCATTCATCCATCCACCCATCCAAATAATTATTATCCATCAATCCACCCACTTATTAATTATTCATCCATCCATGATCCATCCATCCATTTACCATCCATCCACCCACCCACCCACTTATTATTCATCTTTCCATCTATCAATCTGCCCACTTTTTAATTATCCATCCATCCATTTATTCATCCACCCACTTATTAAACATCCATCCATCTGCCCACTTATAAATTATCCACCCATCCATCCACCCATACAAATAATTTTCCACCCATCCATCATCCATCCATCCACCCACTTATTAATCATCCATCTTTCCATGATCCATCCATCCATCTGCCCACTTATTATCAATCCATTCATGATCCATTCATCCATCTGTCCATTTTTTATCTATCCATCCATCCATCCACTCACCCATCCATCCATCCATCCATTCATCCATCCATCCATCAACATAGTGGAAGTATCAAATATTTCTTATGCAGTTGGCTGCTGGTTTTATCCAAACCAAAGTCACTTAAAGTGCTTCTGAGGAATATAGTTTAATGAATAGCATTTTTGAATCCCTTAGGAATCAAACCTATGACCTTGCCGTTGTTAGTGCCATGTTTTATGAGTTAGGCTGCAGAAATACAAAATATGCTGCACAGGGAGTCTGTTTTATGCTTCGATAATAGTTTGTTTTGTTCATAATGCGATGCATTACAGTGTAATTAACATACTGTACAAAAAAGTTTGCATTTTAGCCTCTCAAAATGGACCGACATCTTTTTTGTACTAGAAATACATTCCATTTGTGATCAGATTTTAAAAAACAATAGTCAGTTTTACAGCTCTCTGGTAACATTTGGGCATCCTGGGTTGGGAATGGCCACTATGACCAACAGTAAAGCCACTTGGCGACATCCATCAATTAAATCGCTTTGTGTGTGAACAGAGCTGGTGTACAGATGTGCAGAAAGTGATGTGAAAAATTTATATAATAACATATTTTAAAATATTATAAAATAAATAATGTCACATTTCGACCAAAGCAGTGGGTATCTTCTATTCATGAGAATGAATGGACGTTCTCTTTCTAAAGAACATCTGGATAGTGCACTCCAAAGAAAGTTGTGACAGGCATCCTGTTGGGTCTTAATGAAGATTTCTCAGCCTCCCATGTGATACAGCACTAACTTTAGCACAGAAGCCACATCTGGGTGCTAAGTTAAAAATCTAGAACATTCCGGCCACTTTCACGATGGTCCACATGGTCTTCAATCATTGTGGCTTAGAAACCCGCTATTCTGTATCTCATTAACATGGCCTGAAGGAAACACTAACATCTATTTCTGTCAAATTAACATGAGGCAGAAAAAATGCTGAAATGCTGGAATATTACCAGGAAAGAAGAGCTCAGCAGAGTGCACCATTAGGATAAACTCTGCTTGAGTAAAAATAACCTTACATTGAAATTTGAATTTGAATTTCAAATGATTTAGAGACATCACGTGACATCACGTGCAGATGAAAATATTAGGTTTTTATAATGTGCATTTTGGTGATGGTTCAGGCAGTAATTCATAGCAACAGTAATTCATATATATATATATGCAGCCAAAAGTTTGGAATAATGTACAGATTTAGCTGTTTTGGAAGGAAATTGGTACTTTAATTCAGCAAAGTGGCATTCAACTGATCACAAAGTATAGTCAGGACATTACTGATGTAAAAAACAGCACCATCACTATTTGAAAAAAGTCATTTTTGATAAAATCTAGACAGGCCCCATTTCCAGCAGCCATCACTCCAACACCTTGAGTAATCATGATAAATTGCTAATTCGGTACTAGAAAATCACTTACCATTATATCAAACATAGACAAATAAAAGCTATTTGGTTCGTTAAATGAAGCTTAACATTGTCTTTGTGTTTGTTTTTGAGTTGCCACAGTATGCAATAGACTGGCATGTCTTAAGGTCAATATTAGGTCACAAATAGCAAAAAAAGAAACAGCTTTCTCTAGAAACTCATCAGTCAATCATTGTTTTGAGGAATGAAGGCTATACAATGCTTGAAATTGCCAAAAAACTGAAGATTTCATACAAAAGTGTACACTACAGTCTTCAAAGACAAAGGACAACTGGCTCTAACAAGGACAGAAAGAGATGTGGAAGGCCAGGTGTACAACTAAACAAGAGGATAAGTACATCAGAGTCTCTAGTTTGAGAAATAGACGCCTCACATGTCCTCAGCTGACAGCTTTATTGAATTCTACCCGCTCAACACCAGTTTCATGTACAACAGTAAAGAGAAGACTCAGGGGTGCAGGCCTTATGGGAAGAATTGCAAAGAAAATGCCACTTTTGAAAAAAAAAAGAAAAAAAAAGGTTAGAGTGGGCAAAGAAACACAGACATTGGACAACAGATAATTGGAAAAGAGTGTTATGGATCTTAACCCCATTGAGCTTTTGTGGGATCAGCTAGACTGTAAGGTGCGTGAGAAATGCCCGACAAGACAGACACATCTATGGCAAGTGCTACAGGAAGTGTGGGGTGAAATGTCACCTGAGTATCTGCACAAACTGACAGCTTGATGCCAAGGATCTGCAAAACTGTCATTGCTGCAGGTGGAGGCTTTTTTTATGAGAACTCTTTGAAGTAGTTTAAGTTTTTTTTCAAATTGTAATAGTCATTTTTCATGTTATTAATGTCCTGACTATACATTGTGATCAGTTGAATGCCACTTTGGTGAATAAAAGAACCAATTTCTTTCTATAAGAGCAACTTTTTTACATTATTCCAAGCTTTTGACTGCCAGTGTATATATAATTAGACAGACAGACAGACAGACCACTTTTGCATCTTTTGGAGCATGCATGCACAAAATGCTGATGCCAGTTGTGACCAGATTAACGGCTGGACAAATCCAAGCTAAAATCTTATTATCTAGGTCTGCAAGTCAGACTTTGCAAAAATCAGACTGGCATTTACATGACATTTTTAAAAGAAAAAATATTGCTTTAATCTGACCAAAATCAAATTTATAAAGTGCATGTAAATATAGCTGCTTTGGTGTTAATTGTTCAGTGGCCTTGGCACCCTCATTAACAGAAACAACACTGAAAACACACATCTTAACCTCTTATAAAACACACATGCATTACCATCTAATGAAACAGAATTTCCACCAATATGACTGTTCTGACAGCATTTTGATGTTTGTTTGTGGGATTTATTCAGGCAGTGAAGGCTTTACACCTTTGCTGTTTTGATCACGTTTCTCAATTCATCTCATAAAGTGACACCAAATAGCTGTGCAGAGATTTTTTCAACAGCCCTAATAAAAACGAGACAGATGTGGAAATACTCAAGCATCATGCTGCGCTGAAGCGGATTTTTACAGCAACGTCCACTGAAGTTTCACTTCTATTGTACTGCACTTCAAAGCCACTGAGCTTTCAGAGATAAAGTGAGAGAAGGCTTCAGAAATTAGGGTTATTTCATGCGTCAGCTCTGAGGGGCCCTAAATTCTCATCCATTCATGCAAAATTACATACCACTTACAGACAGACCCCTATGATGATTCTTCACCTAGCCAAAACGTGTGTGCACTGTAATTGTTTGCATTGGTCATCACAAAAAAGAACTGAACTGAACTGAAAACTCTCCTATGTGTTCTCTGTACAGTTTCAAAAGGATTTTGGAATATTTTAATTGCTTTCTTCCACTGAAAAACAGGGTTCCATGATTTAACCTGTTCTAAATCTGGAGCACAATTGCAAAAGGTAAATGGCTTTGTGCTCTTGGCCTGATCAAAGCACCGAACAATCTCGCCTCACTCTTTTCCTTTATATGCCTCTTTTATCATGGGCAGCACTTTTGCATGGCTGTGTTTTGGATTCACCCTTGGGAACTGGGCTTGAATGCATTTCTTAAAGATTAGAAAAAATATTATAGTTTCGGATTCCTGCGAACAGAGTGTTTTCTGAAATATCATTTCATATATATTCATGAGTCTGACTGTGTCCTCTAAACACTGACCTGGTTATGGGCATGTAACTTAACTACTGGCTTAACTGCCAGTCAGAGTAAAAAGACCACATACACAAACATGCTGTCCTGGGTGAATCATCAGAAGTTATGACTGCAGAATGTGCTACTGTGTTCTTCATTAGACTGACTATTTATGGTGACCAGAAAGAGTGTCCAGCAGGGCAGTGTGTGTTTGTGTGTGGCTATGTCACATACCTGTGAATTACAGCAGCAGTCAGAGAGAGGGGGAAAAATAATAATAATAATAATAATATTTAGAAATGCTGCCTAAAATTAGGAGTGCAGCCAAAGCATAGATCATTCCCTCTAGTTTGAGTGAGAGAGAGAGAGAAAGAGAGAGAGAGATGGAGAGAAAGAGAGAGAGAGAGCAAAGAAACCTGTGTTTGGATAAGTATGTGTGCAGATGGAAATGAAGCAGAATGAAAGAAAAAAAATAAAATGAAGCAGAATGAGGTAAACTCATGTAGAATAAGGCAGACTGATTAATAATGAGGCAATATGGGGTAAGCTAATGTAGAATGAGGCAGACAGTTTGAGGTATAATGAGGCAGAATGGGGTAAACTAAAGTAGAATGAGGCAGACAGTCTGAGATATAATGAGGCAGAATGGGGTAAATTAATGTAAATGAGGTAGACTAAGGTATATTGAGGCAGAATGGGGTAAACTAATGTAGAATGAGGTAGACTGAGGTATTATGAGGTAGAATGGGGTACACAAATGTAGAATGAGGCAGACAGTCTAAAGTATAATGAGGCAGAATGGGGTTAGCTAATGTAGAATGATGTAGACTAAGGTATTATGAGGCAGAATGGGGTAAACTAATGTAGAATGAGGTAGACTAAGGTATAATGAGGCAGAATGGGTAAACTAATGTAGAATGAGGTAGATTGTGGTAGAATGGGGTAAACTAATGTAGAATGAGGTAGACTAAGGTATAATGAGGCAGAATGGGTTACGCTAATGTAGAATGAAGTAGACTGAGGTATTATGAGGCAGAATGGGGTAAACTAATGTAAATTAGGTTGACTAAGGTATAATGTGGCAGAATGGGGTAAACTAATGTAGAATGAGGGAGACTGAGATAGAATGAGGTAGACTAATGTAGAATGAGGCAGACAGTCTAAGGGATAATGAGGCAGAATGGGGTAAACTAATGTAGAATGAGGTAGACTGAGGTATTATGAGGCAGAATGCGGTAAACTAATATAGAATGAGGTAGACTGATGTATAATGAGGCAGAATGAGGTAAACTAATGTAGAAGAAGGTAGACTGATGAATAATGAGGCAAAATGGTGTAAGCTAATGTAGATTGAGGTAGACTGAGTATAATGAGGCAGAATGGGGTAAACTAATGCAGAATGAGGTAGACAGTCTAAGGTATAATGAGGCAGAATAATGAGACAGAATGAGGTACGCTAATGTAGGCTGAGACTAAAGTCATGTTTCTCCAAACACTTCTTCCTGTCCAAATGATGGAGCGTGTCACATTTAATGGCTATATAATACAGAGTCTACAGTATATGCAATTTGGAACAAAGACAACTATATTTGTGTTCTCTGGAATAGACTGTTTTATGAGTGGGTGCATGACGTGAGGCTAAAAACTGCACAAGTTACATCTGAACGCATTTTTTGTCCAACTATCTTAAAATTGTTGCACGCACACGGGCACACACACCAAGAGACTATCGCGCACTCAGTCTATTCATATTTCATTCGCTAGTCTCTCTCACCACAAATCACACGCTCAATTTGCACTTTGTCCATTGCCTCAATTTAAACCAAATTCAGTACTGTCCTAACAAATCTTCATTTTCTTTTTATGACATACATTTTTCTCTTCACCCTGAGGCTTTGCCATAGACTCATTAGTGATGGAAAATTGAATCATTTTACTGACTTGGATCTTTGAGTCTTGTTCAGCAAAATGAAAGTATCTTTATTCAAGTCATTTCGTTCACTTGAGCAGAATTAAATTAAAATTTTACATTTTCAATAGCCTCTAATTATGCCAAGATGCAGGTGCGTGAGGTCACACAAACACATCAGCACCCAGGGAGATACAAAGTAAGGATCGATAAATAAGTCAAAGTTCTTATACTGCATGATAATAAAGCTTGCTTAAAAAACGGCTGTAGAAACAAATGTATAAAATTTGGTAAATGATACTCTCTTTTGATAATTGTACACCTGTAGCACAAATGCTAACGTTGCAGCATTGTTTATCAGTTGAGTTGCTAGGAGACATCTCTGGTGACAGTCAAACCAATAAGAGAAGTCAATTACGATTTTGTGACAGGTTGATGTCAGTTTACGGCTCTCCCCATTCATTTGTAAGGTTTCTGCAAACGGTGACTTACTGTCACACTAGTTGACCATTACGCTCTCTCATATAATGAGCCGTGAAAGGGAGCGTTGCAGTTTTGTTTCCTTGCACGTCATCTTCCGAGCATCTGGCAATGGAATGCCTTTTTGGTCAGAGATCGAGATGTCAAGAAGGAATATCCCACATCCGACTTAAATGGAACGCAGCATTAGAACAAGTAATTTTGCCAAGTCTTTAAAAAACTGCATCCTTACCCACTCTCGCGAGATACACACCTTAGAAAACCAGCCTGTGTTAGATATATATCTTGTCTTTTCATATCATAAACAATTTAATATCTTTAAAATAATCAAAATTGCCCTATTTGATAATGCTTTATTACAAAAATATATTTTTTACTTTTCCACACATTCCATTTTTTTTCTTGTATCCCTCAAAATAAGGAGGGCTTGGCGACCCCTTGTGAAGCTTTGGTGACTCCTAGTGGAGGTCGCAACCCCCAGGTTGGGAATCATTGAGTTGAATGAGGGAGGCTGAGGTGAAATGAGGTAGAATGGGTGTGACGAGGAGGAGGGCGTGGCAGGGCCATGATGGAGCATGGCCGTGATGGAGCCTCTCTACATTCCACATCTGACATTTGTCTCTCAGGGGTTCAGAGTAAAAAACATCACAGTGAGTGCAGTTCCATAGATACAGATTCTTTGAAATGTGTGATAGAGTCCATTGGGGCCAGAACAGGTTCTGATCGTTTCCCATCTCACACATCTGAATGAGAAAACAGTATGTTCTGTATTGTGATCTGTTAGATGAATTACAATGCTTCACGATCATTTATTAAGCATCATAATTAATTAGAAATCTTTCAGCTGTACCATCAGCCAACAACAAACAGGAACAAATCAAGCTTTGTGGAACTAATAGGAAGAAATAGTCATTCTGCATGTAATAATAAAGATATATTTGCAAATGTGTTGCATTTGTTATGTTTGCAAAAAATAACAGTAGGAAAGCATTTGGAAACATAAAGGAAAAAAGAAAGAGCTTTGCTTTCCACAAAAGCCCTGAACCGCCTTAGTATCCTGTCATTTTGATTTAGTAACTAATTATTTTGACATTATAAATATATTATTTGCATATGTATTAAAGCAAAAAGCCATGACCTCACTATTAGGCTGTGTGCTAAATAGTTCAATTAATTAGTAGTAATAATCAGAAAATTTGTCCACCATGTCATATATTCCATTAACCTAACTGTACATTATTTATTATTGGCAAGAAACAAAGCAACTTGGTGCATTAATATTCATTTATTCAGTTCATCTGATGTGGAATAACAGGTGTCTGTATATTTATAGTTTTACTGAATTATTTTAGAGCTCATCCAATCAGGACCGAAAGAATCATAATTATTCATTATATTAAGTTCTAATATTTAATATATACATCATAAATTGATCGATTTAGGGTTGATTTTCTAAGTTTAAATTTGTATTAAAAGATGTATTTTTTTCATTTCACTTATTTTAATTTTTAATCAAAAGTAATATTTTTTTTTACCAAGTTTAATTGTTTATAGTACTTTAATTATAACAATTTTATAATTTGACATAATAAGAAGCTACGTTAAAACACTGACTATCCATTTTATAAAATGCTAATATTCAATATATACATCATAAATAGATTAATCGATTTGGGGTTGTTTTACTAAGTTTACATTTTTTTTGAGACACTAAGCAACTTATAAAGGTGAAATAAGTGATACTTTGCCAAATAACAGATATAGGTCATGATTTAGCATTTAAAAAAAATTCAATTTTTTACTTTACAGTTTCTATAGCATTTTATTAATCAAAGAAAGAATGACCTCTTTGCACAGTGTACAATCAAGCAACCTTTAATGTGTAGTTAAAAATAATATTAATAACATCACTGATAACCCCCATTAAAGCAGAGAAAAAGTAATTAAACACATTTTTAATTAATATCCAAATGTCTCCGTGGAATAATTGCAGTAGTTAGGCTTGTGTTTTCTTTGTACGGCTGCTGATGTTGTGTATGACGCAGACAGCCAGGTCTAATGAAGGCCTTAATAAAACTGGCGTGTTCAAAAAACATACTGTATCTGGTTTTCGGTGATTTTCAACTTAAGATGTATGTGACGTTTCTGAAGCTCAGCTCACCCTAACCTCCTTTAATGTGACATCTGTCTTCACGGCACTTCACACTTCTGTCAGGAATCTGGGGAAATCAGTGCATGATGACCCACATATCCCATGATCCTCCATTTTTCCTCTTTGGACTCTCGTTCATTTATTTATTAATCTGATTTTGACACAGAAATGAGATGGATCCATGCAGAGCAGATCGCCTTTGTGGTTCTCAAGATGCCAACATTCAATGACAAAACAATCCAAGATGGAGAACTCAAAATATATTGTGAAAATTATGTCATCATTTACTCACTTTATGTTGTTCCAAACCCGTGTGACTCACTCTCTTCCATGGAACACAAAAGGTGAATTTTGTTCTCTTTGATATAATGCAAGTGAATGGAGACTATCTGCAAAATAAAAACAAAATAAAATAAAAAAAGTCGAACTGATTATTTTTGTCATGTTTTTCCTAAAAAATATATATGATCTTGAAACAAACTGACATAAGATACTTTGTCTTGTTTTTATAGAAATTTAGTGATTTTATGCTTAAAACAAGAAAAAAAAATATTTGCCAATGGGGTAAGAAAGAAAAACTTAATTCAAGGAAAAACAAGTCGAGTTGTCTTACCCCACTGGCAATTTATATATATATATATTTCTTCTTGTTTTAAGCATAAACCTCACTAAATTTTGTAATATACTGATCACTGATAATGTTCCCCTCTATCCAAGCTTTGACAAAGTTATATGGATTACAAAAATGGCAAGCCAACACCACTGACAACCAAATGTCATTTTTGTCTGACCTGATGCAATATTTAATTTGAAAGCTACATGAATACCATGAAAAATGATATACATTTTGGTCTGTTCATCACACAAAGCTATTATTTGGCTTCAAAGATCTGGAATATAGTGCAGGAGTCATTTGGGCTACATTTATAATACTTTTATGATGCCTTTTCATGGCTTTTGCAGCTTAATGGGCCTAGTCCCCTTCAGTTTCATTATATGGAAAAATGAGGCCGGAATGTTTTCAGGGAAAAGAAAGAAAGAAAGAAAGAAAGAAAGTCAAACAGGTTTGGAACAACATGATGGTGAGTAAATGATGAGAGAAGTTTAATTTTTGGACGATCTGCTCCATTAAATGGGTTAGTAATCCATAAAACTCCAGTGGTTAAATCTGTATCTTCTGAAGCGATATGATAAGTGTGGGTGAGAAACGGATCAATATAAAGTCCTTTTTTACTGTAATTCACACTTTCACTTTCACATTCTGGTGTGGAAGTGATTTTCACATTCAGTGACCTACTGGCTGGGACTGGTCAAAGGTTGAGATTAAATAATAGTAAAAAAATAAATAAATAAATAAAAAATCTGTAATGTTGATCTGTTTCTCATCCACACCTATTGCTTCAGAAGATATGGATTAAACCACTGGAGTCTTATTGATTACTTTTATGCTGCCTTTATTACATTTTGGACCTGTTGAGTTCTGGTCACCATTCACTTGCATTGTGAGGACCTACAGAGCTGAGATTTTCTTCTACAAATCTTCATTTGTGTTCAGCAGAAGAAAGAAAGTCATACATATCTGGGATGGCATGAGAGTGAGTAAATGAAGAGAGAAATTTCCTTTTTGGGTGAAGTATCACTTTAACACTGTAGATTCAACACAAAATTATGGGCATGTTTGAAATTATGTTAAATTTTCCTGCTGTCCTATCCAGATATACATGTTTGTTCTACATTGTGGAGACCAAATGTCCCCACAAGGTTAGTTAAACCTGAGATCACCTACCTTGTGGGGCCCAGCCAGTGGTCCCCATGAGAGAAATGGCTTATTAAACATACTAAACAATATTTATTTTATTTTTTTCCCAATTTGGAATGGCCAATTCCCAATGTGCTTTTAAGTCCTTGTGGTCACGTAGTGATTCACCTCAGTCCGGGTGGCGGAGGACGAATCCCAGTTGCCTCTGTGTCTGAGATCGTCAACCCGTGCATCTTATCACATGGCTTGTTGAGCAGGTTGCCATGGAGATATAGCACGTATGGAGGCTTCATGCCACCCACCGCTGCATCCATGCTCAACTCACCATGTGCCCCACCGAGAACGAACCACATTATAGCGATCACGAGGAGGTTACCCCATGTGACTCTACCCTCCCTAGCAACCAGGCCAATTTGTTTGCTTAGGAGACCTGGCTAGAGTCACTCAGCATGCCCTGGGATTTGAACTAGCGAACTAGCGAACTCCAGGGCTGGTAGCCAGCGTCTTTACCACTGAGTAGAGTTTCTGTGAGGGTTAGGTTTAGGGGTACGGTTAGGGTTAGGGGATAGAAATTATTGTTAGATCTGTATAAAATCCATAAAATGCATGGAAATCTATGAAGAGTCCCCACAATGAAATAAAAACAAGTTTGTGTAATTTTTTTGTTTGTTTTTCTTGTTTGATAAAAACCCTCACGGCTAACAGCAGAACAAGCCTCGTGCCACATTTAGCCGAGTGGTTGCTAAGCAATAGTCTGACGGCTCCTAAAGTGACCGAATCATCAGAGGAGGATGCAATCGATATCTTCCAGCGTCTACACGCCTGTGCTATCAACGATCAACGGCAAAGAGCATACTTGAATTTCAGGAGAGGATTATGAGATGTGTGCGTGTGTGTGTGTGTGTGTGTGTGTGTGTAGAATGTCAAGACTGAAGAGATTTATTTACTGTTTGTAGACAATATGGTGGAATTACAGTTTGCAGAGAGACAAAGAATATAGTAGAGCTATCTGGCATACATACAGCCACAATATGTACAATTCAATAGCAGAACAGCTCAAAGTGCAATCAAACGAAGTTTCAGAGAGAATGCATGGCCAAATCAAGAAAGAATACAAGATACATTTAAACACTATAATTAAAAACTCTGACAACCCAAAGGGATAGTTTACCCAGCCATCATTTATTCACCCTTATTTTGTTTTCCAAACCCGTATGACTTTTTTAAATCCGTTGAACACAAAAGGAAATGTTAGGCACAATGTTAGTCTTAGTTAGAAGGAAGAAAGTCATTGTGTTTAGAATGACATGAGTGTGAGTAAATTATGACATGCTTTTCATTTTCGGGTGAACTATCCCTTTAAACACTAAAGTGAAAAATAACAGAAAAACAGCTGTGTGCACTTTTACACATGTCCAAATTTGACATGAGAGTGTGAGATTATGATGATGTAAGAACTACTACACTGTGTCTAAATGAAAGCAAAACATTTAGAGGTGTCAAAACTCTTCCTCTATACATGCAACGACAAAATAAAGAAGATTGTTCGTAAAGCAATGAAAATGTATTTACATCTAATAGCCTTCAAAATGCAAATACTTACCCAAGAAGAATATTCACACAAACTCAATGACAGATCTCAGTGTTAATAATATATATTTAGACATTTAAATATATCATTTTAACACCTCTGTGGTCTTTTTTATTTTTTCACAAGAAATGGCAAACAACTAGTTCATCAGAATGTCAAAAAAAAAAAAAATAAAGATCCACAAGAAACACCTATATGTCTTAAATTCATTGTTAATGCTGCATCTCGTCCCCTATCAGAAGATCTCACATATTATATTTATGAATATTTTTATGCACTAGGCTGTTTATAATGAGGAATCCAAAATTGTTCATTAAAGACCGGAGTTTGTCTGTGAGGTAAACACAAGCTGAAGTGATTTCGGAGGGCGGGAGAGATAAATAGACCAATAAAATAATAAAC
Source organism: Myxocyprinus asiaticus (assembly GCF_019703515.2). Classification (NCBI taxonomy): domain Eukaryota; kingdom Metazoa; phylum Chordata; class Actinopteri; order Cypriniformes; family Catostomidae; genus Myxocyprinus; species Myxocyprinus asiaticus. The sequence continues at coordinate 24,984,604 of NC_059391.1, forward strand.
TAATCATCTAACGAAAAAAACAACTTGGCCACAGCAACACAGACAGAGGTTAATCTTTATTCATGTGATGTAAATTGAGGGGCGGCTTTTGGAGATGTGGTGAAGAGGGTGAAAGGTCATTAGTCATTTGAAAGGGTCTGAAAAAGAGAGGGAGGAGAAAGATGCAGAATATTGCCAAGCGTTTGATGTTCTTAGCGTAATGTTCATCATATCTTTAAAGTGTCCACAATAACTACCGTGCATGTTAATTATCACGGTATACCGTATTACCAAATACCAGCAAACAGCTATTCTCGATTAATAATATCTAGTCCCATATGAACATAAGTCAACTATTAGACGCCAAGACATTTTAATGAGAAGGGTTATAGCATTAAACAACTGGAATACAGGGATAGAAGAAGTTTAATGATCTCGTAGAGGAGGCGATTTAAATAATGAAATATTAAAACGTGAAGCTTTTTGGATTTATACACTCAAAGCACTAGCCCTGAATAATCTGAATGAAGAACTAGACCTATCGATTTTCCTTTGATCAAATTATAATTAAACATTCCATTTATGATATGTATTCTTTGGCATAAGACATCAATAGAAATTCATAATGACGGTGTATACCTGATGTTTCAATGATTGGATCTTTCACATTTGACTGTTCTTGTTTAGTGATTGTATAAGTCATGTACATTTTGCAATGCTTGTGTGTGACATGGTGATTTTGTGAATTTGTATTCAGATGTATGAGTCGGTAAACTGTATTGAGAGTTAATTGTGTGTCTTTTATTGTTTGCACCTGATGATCGTTTAACTGATTCTATCTTGTGACAAATCATGATTGAATATGTAAAGTCATGTGATGAATCTACAGAGATGTGGTTTGAATGTAAAAAGATGGTGAATATGATGATTGTTTTACACACTGAAAAAGGCCTGTGCGCCGAAACGTCTGTGTCTATTTCCCCTTTAAAAGTCAATTTACTATCGGAGTGCGGATCCTCTCTTCCTTTTGTTACGAAAGCTAAAAAGATCGACACACCCCCCCAAAAAATTTTTTATACAAAGACAGTATAAACGACTGAGCGTGGTGTACAAATAACGTTGTTAAAAATCTAGCCTCACCCTACATTTTTCCTTGTCAAATATCCTGTTTCACCTGATTTTTTGGGGGGGTGGGATGGTGGATGGGAGGGGGTCTGAGTAATGGATTTTAATATGATGAAATATGTTTTTTATTTTTATTTTTTTATCTGAGATTATGCTCTTATTGGTAGCTGACAGCATGATCTAATTAGCCAAAATATTCAATAAATGAACACTTGAATTTTATGAGTGACTGTCATTCCAAATTTGTGGAAATCTGTGGAGATTCCGTATCTTAGGTTCCATTTGGGCCTGGTTGCCAGTTTTTAATTAATCTAGCTGTAATCACATTCACGTTCATTAAGATTCCATTCTCCCACTCTTTTTAAATAACTAGACACCCGCAAGTACATAGTAGGTCAACATATCGCCTTACTGGCGCAAAATATGCTACGTTATTCATTTTGATTTTAGTATTGATAAATATTTTGTATTGACATCAAGGCACCAGAGCTGGTATCGTGACAAAGCCAACATTTTGGTATCAAGCCAACTCTGGTTAGCAGGTATATGATTTTTTCAGAAAACCATGGCCATTTTTTCCGCAGTGGATTTCAATGTATTCTGTTTATCTTCTCTCTATGGTATTCGTGACACTGATGAAGAGATATTCGTGACTTCTGCCATTCACAGTCTCCTGGGCCTCTCACGTCACAGAATGCCAGCCATGGTTCACACTCCTGAGCTTTAGAGATGCTGTTGATGGCACCTGTACGTGCAGATGGTGTCAGGTTGGCATCTCTGTGTACTGATACGTGTTCTCCGCAGGCATCGTTGACAGCCGTGCCACGTGCTGTGCTAGCAGCCCTAAATCAGATTAGCACTCCTGATAGAAGAATGCTAGTTCTTTTGCCACTGAAGCACCTGCCATGTCTCCCTAGTGCTGTGAGACAGAGCTAAACATACACATACATACAGGGATAGAGAACACAAGAGAGAGGTTTCCAGAAAGCTAAAAGTGAGAGATAAGGGCATGGCACCAGGTTGGGTTGAATTTAGAGGTTATCTACAATAATTACCACCCAAGAGACAACAGGAAATGATCTCACAGCAACACAGTGAGCAAGATTCACACTCATGTGGAGTCTATGATTGCAGTGTGATGCCATAATGCCACTGTGTGATTGCAGTGTGATGCTATAATGTCACTTTGTGATTGCAGTGTGATGTCATGATGCCACTCTATGATTGCAGTGTTATGTTAAATTGCCATGGTTGGATTGCAGTGTGGCTTCATTATTCTACTATGTAATTGCAGTGTGAAATCATAATGCCATGATGTGATTGCAGTGTGATGCCATTATTCCAGTTGGTGATTGAATTGTAATGTCATTATTCCACCGTGTGATTGCATTTTGATGTTGTAATGCCATGATGTGATTGCAGTGTGATGTCATTATTCCACTCTGTGATTGCAGTGTGATGTTGTCATAATGCCACTCTGTAGTTTCAGTGTAATGTCATAACATTACTGTGCAATTGCGGCATGATGTAAAAAAAATCCCAAACTGTGACTGCATTGTGATGTCATAACTCCATAATGTGATTGCAGTGTGATGTCATTAATTCATTGTATGATTGCAGTGTGATGTCATGATGCCACTCTGTGATTGCACTGTGATACCACATTGCCATGATGTGACTGCAGTGTGGCATCATTATTTTACTATGTGATTGCAGTAAGATGTCATAATGTCATGATGTTATTGCAGTGTGATGTCATTATTCCAGTTGGTGATTGACCTTTAATGTCTTTATTCCACTGTGTGTTTGCAGTGTAATGTCATAATGCCATGATGTGATTGCAGTGTGATGTTATTATGTCACTTTGTAATTGCAGTGTGATGTCATAATGCCACTCTGTCATTGCAGTGTGATATCATTGTCACTATGTGATTGCAGTGTGGTGTAATAATGCCACCATGTGACTGCAGTGTGATGTCATTATGTCACTTTGTGATTACAGTGTGATCTCATATTGCCAATCTGTGACTGCAGTGTGATATCATAATGCTGATGCAATCAGGAAAACATGTTTAAATGATATGATAGATGGATGAATATGACAGCTGATACATTTTATTCTCCTTGTAGCCAGACTGGGGCAAACATTAAAATGAATTTGTTCTACCCTCAATACCCTTCCTATTTTAGTTCAGCAAAGTAATACATTCTTTTGGCCTTTTATCAAAGCAACACCTATGGTCTCAATATGATTGCATGCTTATCAGGTACTTTCTTAGGTTATGCATTTACACCTGTATAATAGTGGTAAAGGAGTTCTTCTCTCGCTTTCTTTCTGCTCTGCTTTTCTCTGTGGTCACATCCACTACAATGGTAGCAAGAATGCTCTCTGCAATAAACATTCTGGACAAAGATCACTCTCATATAGTCATGTTTATTTTCCGCAGTGCACCAGTGCCCTGCTCTGATTGCAGTGTGATGTGAAATAATAAAAGTTCATTAGTTATTATTGTTAATACTGCTATGGATAAAATTTTGTTGAGGGTTTATTAATTTGCTTTTTATTTCAAGACTCAGCACTGAATGTCTTTAGTGCACTTTCAAGAATCTGTTATTTTTTATTTATTTTATTTATTTATTTTTACAGTATATGTTTGGTTGTTGACCTCATTCTCGTAATCCTTAAGTATTTGCATTCCATCAGTCTGAAAATTCAAGATCTACTAAATTCATATAGTGGCCTGTGTGGTCACAGTTACATGACCCATTAAAACCACAGTTAGGCTTTAAGAGATTCATTAATCAGACAGCACAGCTCGGAGAAGTTCATCTCACCAAGCCCAGAGGAAACAGTTCCATCAATACATACTGCTCCATTGTGACCCGAGAACTGATATAAGTCTGAATTGGACTGCCAGAATCTGATGAGGTTTGGCAGTAAAGCCCAATGAACAAAGCACATCTGATTATTCCCAGCATGGATAAATCAACCAGTTCTACAAAAAGTTCTGTCAGGCCTGAAATGTCAAAACCCCATACCAGCTGACAGTGACCCCTCGATGATATGGACACTGACTCCACCATGAAGAAAGACATGCATTCCCTGATCTACTCCAATCCACTGACAGCTACAGGCCCAACACATTAACCATGAACCAAAGACCACCCTCTCCACCATGGGCGAGGTCACACACACAACAGAGAATATAGCTAACACATGACTTTGTGAACATTTCAGATCCCCATCTGTTTTCAGCAGTAATCACAAGCATGACTACTTATCATGTTAATAAGGTGTAGGTGTAGAGTGGTGTGACATAAAGTACTGTATATATGTGCAATGGTAGAAACAAAGTTTATATATATAAATTATTATTTTTTTATATTTAATTTTAGTCTTTCAAATTAGGTTTCAAATTTTATAATATTGTAATTAGAAAACTGTATAGAAAATACTACAACTAAAATTAACTTGTGGGCATTTTTATTTATGTATGGTTTAGGTTTTCTGATTTTGTTAGTTTTTCATTTAATTAAAAAGATGATATATATATATATATATATATATATATATATATATATATATATATATATATATATATATATATATTATTCTTTTTTATTAATTTTTTATTTTGTTTTTATTTTTGTTTTAAGTTTTATTTGTGCTTTTATTTTAGTTGAGTTTATTACTTTTCACTTCTTTTATTTTATTTTATCTGTGTTTTCTACTTTCAGTTTAGTTTTTCAATATTTTTTATTATTTAGTTTTACTTTTTCAAATGAGGTTTACATTTTTATAATATTATGTAAATCAAAAACTACAACTAAAATTAGCTTGTGATCATTATTTAATATTTTAGTATATTCAGTGTTTCTAATCTTGTTAGTTTTTATTTTTATTGTTCTAGTTTATATATTTTATTTTATTTCATTTTGGATTATCCAAAAACTGCATGTTATGTGATATATTTTGAGCTGAATTTCCAGCCAAATTAACTACATCATGATATAGTTACAGAGAAATATAATTACTAATATTCTGGTCATACCGCAAACCACACATACTCACATAGTCTACTTCCCACATTAATGTAAAAAAGAAAAATAAATACTATGAAAACATAGGAGTGCAGCTCTTGAGGAAAAAGGGAACCTGTCTTGTGGCCCCTGAACTTTCTGTTCAGTTGAGTAGCCCTGTGGTTGCCCTGTCTATTCAGTGCCAATTTCAAATATAACACAAACCATGATATTTCCACATAGTCAGTGTAAAAACAAGAGTTAATTCAGTGCTAATACAAAATCAAATAGAAAGGCTGAGAACCAGCTCACACACACCTTCCCTAAGAGACCACATGTTGGTAAAAACACTTAGTGAATCAATGTTCTAAAGAAAATGTCTGTTTCCTCCAGCAACAATATCAGCACTATCGTTTGTATGTGAACTAACCCAGGACACCATATTCATTCAAACCTACTTTAAAACACACACACACACACACACACACACACACACACACACATACACACACACACACACACACACACACACAAGCTTCAAGTAAAACCCACACAAATGAATAAGGGATGAAAAATTGGAGTGGGGGTTCCACAGCAGGAAGTATGATTTCAGAGAAAGGAGATTAGTCCAGCCCTCCTTGAACATTTACCTTCCCTCCCACCTTTAACATCCATGAGTTATGAACATTTACCATTCATGTACATAAAACTACGGCTGTTACTGCCCCATAAGAAACATGAAAGAAAAAAATACAAACTTTAAAGCTGGTTGGTCTGCTGATCAATGAACATGAAATATTTAAGATATCTAAGAAGAAAATATTATGTTAATTTTTAAAATATGATACATGATCTGGAATTAATTTAATGACATACCCACTGAAAATACTGGTTTAAAAAAATACTTTTTGTTTGTTTGTTTGTTTTGCCATATATGGGCAGCAGGAAGCTGAATTCAGTTTGTCATGTGGGAATGCTAATCTCCTGCTGTTACTTTTGACAACTAACACCTAATACATGTATAAGGTCATTGTAAATGTTTGGGTTTGCTGACATCGAAGTGCATGTTTACTTTATTTTTCTTACCTGTGGCACAGAGATGTTCTCCTACTCCATCTCCGTGTTAAATTCGATGGCTAAGTCCAACGTTGTAGAAGTTCCACAACGGCGCTTTTAATTACAATTTCAGAAAAAGTGTTATTATTCGCAAAAAAAGAATATGTTTAATGCTTAAGTCACATGCTATCAGAATTATCCTACTTCCTACATCTGATGTCATAATTATACATTTAAGTGCTTTGTTGTCAGAGAGAATGGAATCTGATCAAACACTGTACATGCAATTTTTTCTGTTTAAAATATGTGTACAATATGCATCAAATGTAGAAAAAAAAAAAATCATTAAAGCCATCATTCACTACCATACTCTGGTTGAAAGTTTATGCCTCCTCCCGACAAAGAAACTCGGGGTGGATTCCATTCAGAAGTGATCATTCCTATGCCCTCTTTCCTGTGAAGACATTACCATCTACTGTAAGAGCTTTGGAAGGCTGAAATATTTGGTACTCAAAAGTTTTATTGGAACTCTAAATTCTGTGTGGAACGACCTTATAGCATGGCATGCTAGATGGGTACATGGGAACATTTAAAGTTTTACATCTTGTAGTGCTGCAGTAATGACAATAAAACACTGCTATCGCATAATAATGCACATAATAACAATGATTTTTATTGTTGATTATTGTAGTTAATGATGCAAACTCCCATTAAAGCTAGTGAAGAGCACAGAGCTACAGAAACATATTCTGAAATTCTCCAAAGACACAGTGCAATTATATTACATTTACTTTCTCTCTCTCTCTCTCTCTCTCTCTCTCTCTCTCTCTCTCTCTCTCTCTCTCTCATAATATCTATCCTGTGTTTCTTAATTTCATCTCCATTGATCCAAACGTATTGATTTTTTATGCTCACAAAATGACTTTTACCAGCTTTGCCATTAGATGTGGTTATGCAGGCAGGTAGATCAAGAGAAAATCTGCTCTGAGAGACGGATAATACTGACCACAGCTAAGATGCAGACATAGATTTTGTTGTTTCAGGTGAAGCTTTATCAATTTAATTGAGTTTGCACCTTTATTATATTCAAAGTGATCTGATGTGGGACTCAACAGACGAGGCATGAGTATGAAAAGATGGTTCTCACATCACATTGAATCGCTACCCAACAGTGTCATATAACTCAGATGACCTAGTTCACATTCGGCTGATGTCAGATCAGAACGATAGATTGCTTTGCACAAAGGAATCTTTACACTATGGCTCTGTACCAAACCCTAGTAAACTGCCTCGCTGTCTACTGCCTATAAAGGCAGGAACCTCACGACTGATTTGGAAAACTCTACATAGGCAGCAACTCTGCACACCACACAAATAGCACTCCTCGCGCTAAGCATACTCGACTCACAATCAAATACAAAGTATTGTTTTCAGATTTCCGGTGTTTGAAATGAGAAAGTAAACTATTGCAGGGTAAACTTCTATGCCCTTACAAAAATCGAGAATTACTGCAAACTTGCCGCAAATTTGCCACAAATTCGCCACTCATTATTTTCACATCTCTTCATTGTCACCAAAGGTTTGCTGCAGGTTCACCACTAACAGTGAAGAGCTACAAACTTCTGGCAAACATTAGCAAGCTCATTTGTATGTGAAAATAATGACAGAAATTTGCTGCTATTTTGCTACAAGTTTGCCAGAATGTTAGATTTTTTGTAAGGGTAGAGGTGAAAGGGTAACATATTTTTTGCATTCCCATTTGCTCCAACAGCAAAAACAAAAAACCTACAGTACTATTACATTTCCATGACTTTCATAAAGAGGACAAAAATAAAGACTGTTGGATTACTACAGTCAGAAGAGAGAAAGATGACAAATTTACTGTCAGTTCCTCAGTAGCAGTATTATGCTGCGTTCCATTCAAGTCAGATGTAAGATATTACTACTTGACATCTCCCATCTCCGACCATAAAGGCATTCCATTGCCAGATACTAGTAGTACTGTCCAGTTCGTGAACGAATCGTTCTTTTGAACTGGTTCTTTTTAGAGAATGAGTTGAACCAGTTCACCAAATCGGACTGAATCGTTTGAAACAGTTCGCATCTCGAGTCAACACTGATCCACAAGTTACTCTTAACCTGTCTCTCGGATGTGCCTGACACTCCGACTCGAAATGAACTGTTAACCGGGAGTAATATGATCCTATAACTGGTGATATCTGCTTTTCCTAACTCTTCTTTGCAATGAACCGCTCCAACTAGTTCACAAATCGGACTGACCGCTCCGGTTGCAACAGTTCTCGAGTCAACAGTACACTGAACTGAGAATCGCCTCTTTCGGAGGTGTTTAGTATACTGAGAACCGATGAACTGCTGACACTGAGTATGCGTGTGATTAAGGGGCGAAATGTATGTTTTTGGAAAGTATGACAAATAAAACATACTGGAAATATGTTGATGACTTGATTGTATTACCGTTTTATCAATGTATGAAGATGATCCAGTCTACAGTTCTCGAGTCAACAGTGCACTGATCCAGGGACAGCAGCTCTTGAGCCAACAGTACATTGAGTCGATCACAGTAGTTCTCGAGTCAACAGTACACTGATCCGGGGACAGCAGCTCTTGCATCAACAGTACATTGAGTCACTCAAAGCAGTACACTGAATTGAGAATCACCTCTTTCGGACATAATACTGAGAACTGCTGATCAGTGAGCTGTTGAACCGAGGACTTGAATGAGGGGGTGAAACTTTTCAATCGAGAAATGTAAATGAATTTTACTATTGAGTATTGTGCATGCAGATTATATTTTGTTATGAGCTGGATCATGGTTTCTGTAAAAAGGGTGAGTTGATTAAGACTAATATAATCACTTTATATGTTTGTTTAGACACGTGGAACATCCACGTTTGTATATCAGTATCACTACTGGGTGCTTTAGGTGCAAAAATTTAATGTAGGATGTATTGTAAGATCACTGAATGAAACACTGACAATAAACACCCTCATTATTATAACTTACTTAAACAAAATGTAATAATCAGCAATATGCACTTACATATGGCATTAGTGAATTTATTTGAGTGTGCATTCTACAACACTGGGGTATTAGCATTATGTACAGTGATGTAGGTTCTACTGGTTGTTTAGATCAGTGTTACTATCAGAAATAATTAATAATTATTTCTTTAGTTATTAATAAATATTTAAATTAAATAATAGAATCTTACTCATTAAAACCTCACACGGCGCACCATTAAATGTAGTGTGCCACGTTCAGGAGCGGCTTTGGTTATTAGCAATAATTAATAATTATCAAAGATAATTATCAATTATTAAAATCAATAGAACATTGATGAGAATCAGTGTTAGCTTTTTTAAACCTTTAAATCAACAATTATCAAAGATAATCATTAATTATTAACATCGATGAAACATTGATTAAAATTAACACTAGCTTATTGATCCTTCAAATTCAACAATCATCAAAGATAATTATCAATTATCAAAAATCAATAGAATATTAATAAGGATTAATACCGCCAGGGCACCACCCTGGAATCAGGGACTAATAACCAAATAGTATAACAGTTTCAATATTAGATTGTTCTCTTAGGAAAATCGACATCTGAAGAATATTGACCTTCGAAAAGAAACAATGAAGGCTTGAATCCGAGCACTTACATACCCTGTCAGCATTTGACACAGGTGTATGCAAAACAAACCAAAACACTTCTCTTTCAAATATAACAAAGTTTATTTATGCAGTAATATAAATTAATAATCAATACAATGCAGTCAATAAACTTCCGACTTACAACTACAAACTAAACAGTGACATGATTAGATATGGAAATCAAAATAATCCTATAACACATGAGGGTGTCTGTGTGAGAGAGAGAGTGTGTGTGTGTGTGTGTGTGTGTGTGTGTGTGTGTGTGTGTGTGTGTGTGTGTGTGTGTAAAGTGTGATGCACACAAAATAGCGGACGTGACCCTCGTGGAGAGTATGTCACGCGAGATTTCCGGCCAGAGAATATGGCCGCGAATGTGGGCGGAGAGAAGCCAGTTAATGGTGTCTGCCCGTTTATCACGTGTCTCCACTTGTACGATAGCTTAGGGACAAAGCTGAGCTTTATCACGAAGTTATCTACTAGCCAAAAGTGTGTGCGAGAATGTTTGTGAGGGGTCGCGTGTGTGTGTGGTTAGTACGAGAGAGAGAGAGAGAATAAAGTGGCGGCACCAAAGCCGGTTTCGCGATCGTGGGAGAGAAAGCAACTGTTAGTTTATCATTCAGAGACGCGGTGGACGGTTTACGAGCCCATTGGTTCTTTAATGGATAAACTCAGTGTGCCGGTCTCACCCGCGATGGCGGAAATACACAACAGTCCAATGTGGTTGGACTACAACACAGCAGATCTCATTCGTGATAACAGTACATTACAGTAATACCTTGAGTATTATTAGCAGCAATGAGCGGACTCTGTGGTCCATAAACTGTACAAGCAATAACCTTGATACACAAGAATAACACACTATAATATTCTATCTCTGCTCAGACGTAAACCTCTTACTTGAATCGCATGAGGATGCAGACGAATGTGTGTTTATCCGTCCTTTAACTCCGACTCGGTTCCTCGAGGCTCGGGTGATGACAAGAGGCCGTTTCCTCGCTCTGTCGGTGGGCGGTACGGCTGCTGATTCTCAGCGGGCTGGCGGAGAAATCAGCGATGTCGACTTGATTGAAGAGGGAAGAGAAATCTTTTTTTTTTGCAGGCAAATGGATGAAGACGTAGATTGCTCGGTGATCTCCTTCGGATCCATTAGAGGTGGAACACAGAGTAATCTCAGCTCGTCCAGCGAGATGGAGATTGTATGGCCACAGTTTCAAGTCGTACGTTACTTCCTTGTGCCATGAGGCTACACCTGAGAGCAGCGATGAGCTGCATCTATGCACGGCGAGCGAAGTTGCTGGAAGCAATGCCCGGAAGGGTCTCAGAGTTATTTCTACTCCCGATGACGTCATTGTTGAGGGCCGTTCTGTCGTGTGCCTCATCCAATAGGAGTTGAGAGTTCGATCCTTTAGTGAGCAAGGCTTCATGGGATTTGTAGTCTGTTTTGGACTCCCTTTGTTTGATTTTGGCGTGGTTTTTAACAGTAAGATTTATGACTTTGTGTGTGGGCCTCAGTCAGGTTTTACGGCTGTGTTAGGCCTGCCTTTGTCTTCTATCTGAATACATGAGGCCCAACAGTGACGTCATTACGCGATGACGTAAAAGAACAGATGAAGAGTTTTTTGAACCGGTTCATTGAAACGAACTGCCCGAAAGAACTGGTTTGCGGAAAAGAACCGGACTTCCCATCACTAGATACTAGGAAGATGACGTGTAAGGAAACAAAACTACAGCACTCCTGTTATATTAGCAGGGGTTCGACTGTCACCAGGGATGTCTCCTAGCAACCCAATTAATAAACAATGCTGCAATGTTAGCATTTTTGCTACAGGTGTACGATTATCAAAAGAGAGTATAATTTACCATGTTTTATACACCTGTTTCTGCAGGCGTTTGTTAAACATGCTTCTATATCTTGTAATGTAGGAACTTTTAATAATTTATCGATATTACTTAATAAAAGGGAATGTTTATCACTTACTTTGTATATCTCCCCTGGTGCTGACATGTTTGTGTGACATTACACACCTGCATCTAGGCAAAATTGGATTTGAAAATTTCTGCACAAGTTTCCAAGTTGGAATTCTGACTTCAAGTGGCATTCCATTGCACTTTTCCTAGTAGGAAGTTGGGAAATCTGACCTTCCAAGTTGAAGGGAACGCAGCATTAGAAACCCCATCCCATCTGCAGTAACTTGGCTAGTGTTTTTAAACGAACGTCAAGGTAATATAATACAAAGTATAGCTTTAAGTTAAACATTTACACTAAATAATTAATATATATATATATATATATATAAAACAACGTTTACTAGATTAACACTTCTAAGTAAGTGAGAGTTCATGACAAATTTGCTGCAAACTTGCCGCAAATTCACTACAGATACTTTTCACATGCAAATGAGCATTGCAGCAAATTGTCCATTGTTGCCAAAGGCTTGCCGGAGGTTCACCACTACCGGTGAAGAGCTGCAAACTTCTGGCAAACATTTTCGGCAAATCACAAGCTCATTGCATGTGAAAATAACAAGCGGCAAATTTGCAGCAAGTTTGCGGCTAGTTTAGATTTTTGTCAGGGCTGTGAAAAGGATCCATAGTTTGTCATTAGCATGTTGCTAAACTAAAAAACACAATACTGCAATAAGCATAAAAAGACACACATACATATTTGAAAAGTAGTACATTTTGAGTTTTGAAAGCAATATTAGCGTATCAACAGTCAACATTTTTCTCAACTTCGCCATCTTGGATGATTGTTATTTTTTTAATCACAATGCATTCAGGGAGTGTCTTCTCCTAGAGGGATACATGCGATGCTACTTTAGAAAAAAAAAAGAAAAAAAGGGTATCTTAGAAGGCAACATGAAATTGTTGCTTACCTTTTGGAGCAGCCTTTATGCCAATGCCTTTAAATGATGACTAGTTAGAAAGCACACTAGGTTTTAAAACAGAACATGTGTTTACACTTTAAGTGAGCGAAGTGATGTAAGAAAACTAGAACTCTTCTTTTATAATCAGCAAAGTGTAGGTTTTGCATACCTAGCAGTCTATATGATCTGTAGTGCAGATCTATAGCATTCTTTCTCTTTCCATCTGTACTCTCCCACTCTCTCTCTCCTCACACACCTGGGTCCCTTCATGTGCTTTACTGCTTTTCTCTGGTAAACGCTCAGACAGCAGAGAAAATAATGACCTGTGTCCTTGACCTGTCTACTGCTGCTTCCACACACTGCTGTAATTTTATAGGGTTTTTTACGGCTATATATTTTTAGAGGAAAATAAATTGTGACATAGTAATGATCGCACAAGGTCACAAAAGCACCTGCTATTGAATAAAAACAGACAAAGTCACACAAATTAAAAGCATTTGTATAAAAAAGAACTACGATTAATTCATGAATATGCTAGCAATATGTTGGAGAAAGTGATTTGAAACCGCCTTCTCTTGGTCATCACGCTTTGTTCTTTTGATTTATTTCAGTTTAAAAACCCACCCTGCTCAAAAACGGCTAAGACTTAAGCTGGTTGGCTGGTTTTAGAGGGGATTTGGGCACTATTTAGCTGGTCAGGATGGGAGACCATTTTAAACCAGCTAAGACCAGCCAAACAGCCTAAGCTGAAACCAGCTGAACACCAACTTAGCCAGGATGGGAGACCAGCCAAGACCAGCACAACCAGCTAATACCAGCTAAAAAAAAAAACCCAGGGGAGATCAAAACCAGCCTGACCAGCTATGACCAGGCTGGGTGACCAACTAAAATCAGCCAAACACTTTAGACTGTTTTTTTGCAGGTCTTTTGTGCAGGGCAAATTCCTTATAAACACAGTAAGCACAGTAACTGCTGATCACTCTCAACACTAATTAGCAGATGACTCTAATTAACAGTTGAACCTATTTATTGTTGATGCAATAAAATCAACAGTGCACAATGAAGCAGACAGAGAGAGCATGCAAGTGTTTTCAAACTGCATGTCTACACAGTTCTGTTCCTTACACCAGACTCTCTAGGGAAAAGAACACAAGCATAATTCCGCTGTCAATGCACATCAACAGGAAAAGTGTTTCTGAAAAGTTGCTAAATTTAATTAAACCAAAATTATGAAAAAGAGACAATTAGCACATTTTCGCAGATTACAACTTTTTGCACAGTGCCACTTCTCAGTCCTGGATAATTCATTTTATTTGCTTGTCATTATTATATAGAAACAGAATGACTGAGTATGCCCATGAGTTGTTTTTTTATCAACATCAAGATTTTAGGTTAAAATGTATTGGGTGGGGGGGTGATGAGTCTGCGCTCAAAATAGGAAAAAACTCACATCAATTTATTTATACATAGGCCCCAACAGAGCAAAGGATATGCAAAAGTACCAAGTGCTGTAGTAAAATGTTTTTGGGATCACCCCTTCATCAGTGCTAAAATATAGGTTAAAATGTATTTAAATGTATGATGGAAAGTGTATATTTTAGGTTGTGTAACTGGTCACCATTTCTTTTTCACCATTTGAATCACCTTGTTTTGTCTTCACTAGTTAATTTTAAATAGTAATGCAGTGTGACAGATAATTGTTTTCTTAAGTAAAACTATTCCATGCAGTCTCTCAATTAATATGAGGTCATAAAAAGCATAGTGATTGTAAAATAATTAACAAAGTGCTGTTTAAAATATTTTTAGATTGAGTATTAGGACAGCGAAATGCTTGAGGAGGATCCCAGTCCCATACTGAAGTGTTCAGAAAGCATCCCATATTCGCATGCTGGTGAACAGTTGACAACCTTAAGCAAACATAAGATCCTTGAGAACATTTTGTCTGGGCACTCTAAACCACTAATTTATTACATTGAACAAAAGAACCAGGCATCCCTGTGGCTGCAACTTCCATTCCCATTTATATTTTGTGCAAATTTCCCCCAAATAAACGATTTTGTTCTCTTAAACACCGGGGAACGTTGCTTTATTCGCAAATTGTTTTTGCGTTATTCAGATTTTTCGCAGAATTTACGATTGTAACTGGAAACATGAAAACAAAAAGATGGAAACATAGCTAATGATTTGATGCCAAGATGAACCTCACAAAATGTAACAAATCCAGCGACTAGTTCTTCCTCAGAAGCATGCATCGCACCTAATATATGGAACTTGTGCAAAACAAATGTTGCTTTCAGTTCAATGCAACGATTTATGTAAGAATGGTTTTACGAACGATTTTCATAGAAATTCTTTCCTCGTCTCTAACATTTTTGACTTCATTATGAATTATAATAGAGGCTGGACAAATTTTATATGATAAATAATGTCGTCTGGGTCACCACTGTATGTCCAATGTAAAATTTGGGTCCTGAAGCAAAACCTGTAGATAACCTCAACAAGTCCTTTTTAAATTGTATCCAGAACTGTAGCATTTGCTGTATTTGGTCGGATTTGAGATGAGGGATCTGACCCGATTCCTTCACACTCAGAGAGAGAGAAACCCTCTCAAAGAACAGGCAGATTAAAGAGTCCAACCCTTCAGGCCTCCATTTCATTGAGACACACGGCGTATGGAGACTCTCACATATGTATTTGATAAAAAAAACACACACACATTTGGGCTGCACTGAGGATGGAGTTTAGAAAAGATGCTCTTAAAGGGATCCCAGGACCTGCACTGATGTTTTTAACCTTGTTTTGGGGAGTGAAGTCTCAGCAGATGACGAACTGGCCTGTGGCATCAACAAGATGAAGTGATACTTCCACTGTCGTATCAAAAAGAGCAACTTCAGGCCCTGTCAGCCTCAGACAAACAGTCAGAGGGAGAGGAGGAGCGGTTTCATGCCTGAGGACAATTCGAAAACAGAGCGGGTCTGTCTGAGGCTTTGTGCTGCCGACTCCTCACCTGCTCGGCTGAGACCGCACGGATGGCTGCACCAGTGGACGCCCCCAAGGGACATGTTGTCTCTGTGATATTCAAGACTTGGTCACTGGGGGTCTGTCACTCGGGGGAATTTTACTGGTCGCTTTGTGGCAGACAACATCTGGCCCAACATTGGCATCAGGGTGGTAGAAGACACAAGGAGTGACATCTTAGTTTTACATGGCTAGATTGTGACACTCAGCATAAAGTCTGGTCTACATTGCAGCTTATTTTGGCCAAAAACTGCCAATTTAGACAGGAAAAGGAAAGGGGCTATTTAATAAACACGTAGAGCAGTACGTCTTGCGCACAGTAGGCATGTCGCAAATTTCATAAAAAATTTCTAGTTCTTCCACAGAAGCGTGTATTGCGTCTAATTTGTGAAACTATAGCACAATGGATTTCTGTGAAAATATTGTAAAACCATTCATATGTAAACCCTTGCATTAAAATTAAAGCGGCAATTTACGCATGAATGATTTAAGGAATGAGGTTTGTGGCATCTAATTGTTGAAGGAATCATCATAAAACTTAATGCAGAAATTGTTGCATTAAACCGAAAGCGACAATTTGCGTATAAAGGGTTTTACGAATGTTTTATGAATGAGGTGCGTGGCATTGTATTGTTGTGAGAATCGTTCATGAAACTTTATACAGAAATTGCTGCATTAAACTGAAAATGTCAATTACCATGAATAGTTTTACGAATGATGTGGGTGGCATTGAATCGTTGAAAGAATATTTCATAAAACTTGTGTGCAACAAATTTCTGAGAAACATTCATAAAACCATTAAAACATAAATTATTGCATCAAACTGAATGTGACAATTTATGTATGAATGGTTTTACAAAAGAGGTTTGTGGCATTGAATCATTGAAAAAATTGTTCATGAAACTTCATATGTAAATGGTTGCATTAAACTAAAAGCGACAATTTATGTATGAATGGTTTTACGAATGTTTTAAGAATGAGGTTTGTGGCATCGAATTTTATAAACGATTTACATAGAAATTAGTTCTTCAACTATGAAATTCCTTCAATGTACTTTGATGAAAACCTGTGCAATCTGACTTTTGCAAAACCAGCCAATCAGATTGGAGCTTGCAATTTTGCGAAAGCTCTTGCCATTTAAGTGTGCAATACATACAAGGCAGCCTGTAAACATTGAGGGTGTGCCATCTGAAGGCTTGTGGCCACTGAGAAATGCTTTCTGCTGATAAATAAGAGGTAGATTGGCAGAAATACTTCTCTGTTCTCTAGCAGACATAACTCCCCATCTCAAAATGCCTCTTTTATCTTCATTGCAATAAGCTATTGAGCTTCTGAGAGCATTTGAAGGTTTTGAGGGTGCTGTGGCAGAACTGCAATTGAGTTTAATAGAAACTGGAATCTTTAAGGGTATAGTTCACCTAAAATTAAAATTCTGTCATAATTTACTCATAACTGTCTTTCTTCCATGGAAGACAAAAAAAGTGAACTGTGACTGAGGCTTTCAGTCCCTAACATTCTATCTAAATGATGACTAAATTTTAATTTTTGGGTGAACTATTCCTTTAATGATGACGCCCCCTGGTGGAGCTTGCAAACTGCATGAGCTCCACCCCAAACCAGCAATCAGCTGACTAATGTGTGTATCTGTGTGAATCTACAAAAAAGCCATTCCTGGCTGTGTACAAACACTCACATGTTCTGGCTACCATCTGTAGAGCAGAAATGGGTCTTTGGCAGAGATAACAGCATAAGATGACAGACATCAAACCAATTAGGGGATGGATGCATCAGCTGGGATGCTCTGGATTTTTTGGGATGCATTAAAATATATAAAACGAACCATTATTCTCATTACAGTCAAAATAAAAATGATATAGAATGACCCAGATTCAATGAAGCACACCACACCCATCATACTGAGAAAGACTGAGTGTGTTGTTGTGATTCATTTTTCGGGGAAATAGCTCTGAGAATAGCATTCAGAAATAGAGAGAAAAAAAATAGAAAAACAAAGAGAGATTGTTAGTTACTGTAAATGGTTACTGTGAAGAGGAGCCAGGGTAAATAATTGGGGAAAGGGCACTATTGGGATTGAGACACGTCACAGGCTGGTCTCAAACTGAAATCAAACCCATGATTTTGGCATTGCTAGTGTCGAGCTTGAGTTGAGCTACAGGAACACATGTAACATGTCACATGTGTCTGTAAATTCACATTTGGTCCTGTCAATTGGGACAGTCAAAACACAAAACAGCATTTATATGCTACTGAATGGCAGATTGACACGTAACCCTCAGGACCTCTGCTGTCACGTGTGCATAGTGTTCTGAAATTGTACTGAGATGTTGTGTGATACTCAGTATCCAAACCCTTCTGAGATGGTGTGAGCCTGCTGGAGATCTAGACGCCCACACTACAGAGAGAGAAAGACAGCCCTGACTCTAGAACTGTCACAATTACTGCCAAGGGAATTTTCTAAAGACAACAAGGCTAATCAACACTGCCTCTGAATGTTAATAATTGTGGGGTATGTTCAGAATGCACACTGCCATACTATTTGTGCAGTATGTGTAGTGTGCAAAGTATGCACATTTTCTGTATGCTTGAAATAAATGGACGACGTACTACATTTGCCAAAATAAAGCTAGAAGCCGTGAGAGGGCATGCGTTAATGTGATTTTATTATGGTTAAGGGATGTTCTTAGAAATTACATGACTTTAACCCCCTTAGCCATGGTAAAATCACTGTAACCCATGGCCATGCTTATTTCTTTAATAAAATATGTGACAAATGAACCTGGCAGCAATATCAAAAAAGCTCTTTTTCTTGTTTTTAAAATTAAACAAGACAAGTTTATAGAAAATTTGAGCAAAAGTGCTTAATGACGATATCTATTTCTAAAGTTTAAGACATTTTTATAGAACAGTTGAGCAAAAGTGCTTAATAAGCATATTTATTACCAACATTTTAGGCATTTTTTGTAGAATGTGTGTAAAAATGCTTAATAACCATATTTATTTACAAAAGTTAAGACATTTTACTGAAAGTTTGAGTAAAAGTGCTAAATAAACACTTTTTTTAAAAGTTAAGACATTTTTATAGAAAGTCTGAGCAAAAGTGCTTAAAAACCAAAACATTGCTTAGTGAACCTGTTTAGTAACCTTATAAATAAATAAATAAAGACATTTTTCTAGAAAATTTGAGCAAAATTGCATAATGACCATATTTATTTCCAAAATTTAATACAAGTTGAAATCAGAAGTTTACATACACCTTAGCCAAATACATTTACACTCAGTTTTCCACAACTCCTGACATTTAATCGTAGAAAACTTTTCCTGTCTTAGGTCAGTTAGGATCACTACTTTATTTTAAGAATGTGAAATGTCAGAATAAGAGAGAATTATTTATTTCAGCTTTTATTTCTTTCATCACATTCCCAGTGGGTCAGAAGTTTACATACACTTTGTTAGTATTTGGTAGCATTGCCTTTAAATTGTTTAACTTGGGTCAAACATTTTGGGTAGCCTTCTACAAGCTTCTCACAATAAGTTGCTGGAATTTTGGCCCATTCCTCCAGACAGAACTGGTGTAACTGATTCAGGTTTGTAGGCCTCCTTGCTCGCACGTGCTTTTTCAGTTCTGCCCACATATTATCTATCATATTGAGGTCAGGGCTTTGTGATGGCACTCCAATACCTTGACTTTGTTGTCCTTAAGCCATTTTGCCACAACTTTGGAGGTATGCTTGGGGTCATTGTCCATTTGGAAGACCCATTTGTGACCGAGCTTTAACTTCCTGATTGATGTCTTGAGATGTTGCTTCAATATATCCACATCATTTTCCTTCCTCATGATGCCATCTATTTTGGGAAGTGCACCCGTCCCTCCTGCAGCAAAGCACCACCAAAACATGATGCTGCAACCCCAATGCTTCATGGTTGGGATGGTGTTCTTCGTAACATAACGATGGTCATTATGGCCAAACAGTTCAATTTTTGTAATCACTGACAGCTGATGTCTGCGCCACATTTTTTACTAATTAGGTTACAACCATCAGCAATACATTCTCAGCACCTCACCCTGTCAAACACCCATCTCCTGTATGCAAACCCTCTGTCTCTATGTTCTCTCCTCTGACTGACACTGAGGTCTCTAATCTCCTCCTCTCCAACCACCCCACCACCTGTTACCTTGACCACATTCCTTCTCACCTTCTCCAGGCCATCTCTCCATCCATCTTAGCTGCACTCACTCACATAATTAACACATCTCTATTTACAGGCACTTTTCCCACTACATTTAAGCAGGCTCGAGTAACCCCGCTGCTGAAGAAACCCGCACTTAACCCCACACAAAAAGAACACTACAGACCAGTCTCTCTCATCCCATTCATGGCAAAAACACTTGAAAGGCACTTTTCAATCAAATATCTGCCTATCTCTCACAGAACAAGCTTCTGGAGGACAATCAGTCAGGCTTCAAAAGTGGACACAGAGACTGCCCTGCTGTCTGTCACTGAGTCGCTGAGACAGATGAAAGCTTTCTGCAGCCTTCGACACAGTCAACCATCAGATCTTACTCTCCACCCTCTCTTCCCTGGGCATCACAGAAACTGTGCTTGACTGGTTTAATTCCTATCTCTCAGGTATGACCTTCAAGGTAGCCTGGAGAGGTGAGGTGTCCAAGTCACATCAGCTACTTACTGGGGTATCTCAGGGCTCAGTGCTTGGGCTACTTCTCTTCTCCATATACACAACATCACTGAACATCATTCAGGCTCATGATTTCTCTTACCACTGCTACGCTGATGACATGCAACTCTACTTGTCTTTCCAGCCCAACGACACCACAGTGACTGCTCGAATCGCTGCCTGCCTGGCAGACATCTCAGCCTGAACACCACCTGCAACTTAACCCAGCCAAGACTGAACTCCTTGTCTTTCCAGCCAACCCTGCTGTTGAACACAACATCACCGTGCAGCTGGGTACAGTAACGCCTTCCAAAACGGTCAGAAATCTAGGGGTAACCAGCGATAACAAACTACATTTCACAGACCACATCTCAAAGACCGCAAGATCATGCAGATTCACACTCTACAATATCAGGAAAATAAGACCCTTCCTCTCTGAACATGCCACACAACTTCTTGTTCAGTGACTTGTCATAACTAGACTGGACTACTGTAACGCTCTCATTGCAGGCCTCCCTTCGTGTGCAATTAGACCCCTGCAAATGATCCAGAATGCAGCAGCATGCCTGGTCTTTAATGAACCAAAGACAGCGCATGTTACACCACTCCTTGTCTCTCTTCACTGGCTGCCAGTTGATGCACATATCAAGTTCAAGGCTCTGATGCTGGCATACAGAACAGTCACTGGGTCTGCTCCAGCATACCTAAAATCATTTCTGCAGAGCTACGCGCCCACTAGAAGCCCGCGGTCGGCTAAGGAACGTCGCCTTGTTGTACCAACACAAAGAGGCACCAAAACACTTTCCCGGACTTTCGGCTTCATCATACCACGTTGGTGGAATGACCTTCCCAACTCCATCCGTGAAGTTGACACACTCTCTGTCTTCAAAAAACGGCTAAAAGCACATCTTTTCCATTAGCACTTAACCAGTCACAAAAAAAATTTTTTTTCCTTATTGCACTTTAATCTGTTTTGAATGCTATTCTTAGGCTAGACCTACTACACTCGCTAACATTTTGGAATTCAGTTTTTATTTATTATTATTATAAGCCAACAATTATTTATTGTTGTCCAGTTTGTCATTATAATTTGATACAGTATTATTATTATTACTTTGAGGATTTGCTGTATACAATAGTAATATATTTCTGTCTTATTTCATTTACTTTCACCAGGAGCTTATATTCTGACACTGCAGCATATTGTTCACCATGTTGCAAAAGGCTATATTATATGTTAGCATCATTGGCAACATTTGTTACAGTACTGAAATAGTAGACATACAAGGCACAGCGGCCCTTCGGCACACTAGAGCAAAAGGGGAAAAAAACATTGCTGAAAGCCCTGAAACTTTGCTTGGTGCAGAACAATCTGGAATAATGTTAAACATTGTAAC
Organism: Myxocyprinus asiaticus; assembly: GCF_019703515.2. Lineage (NCBI taxonomy): Eukaryota > Metazoa > Chordata > Actinopteri > Cypriniformes > Catostomidae > Myxocyprinus > Myxocyprinus asiaticus. The sequence continues at coordinate 25,006,440 of NC_059391.1, forward strand.
AGTCACCTTTTTGCAACCTGAACTTGTTCAGAATGTTAAACCTTTGTGACACATGCGCTAAAAACTATCTAGATGCAGTGCAATCTAGACGCAGCGCAACAAATGAAACAGAAAGTTTTTAGAATGAAACAGCGTTCAGTGAAACAGCGTTCAGTGAAACAGCGTTTTTGAGACCTGAAGTTCTTTTTAACTTTGGAAACTGTGTCTAAATACGTACCGGTCCTGTGAGACACTGAAGAAACAGCGAGACGCAGTGCAGCAGGCATGGACATTCATCCAGCGCGTGTTTACATAAGAAAACAATGGAAAAATAGAGCAGACGGCAGCAAAAAAAACGTTCGGTAGGAACGGCCCCTAACTCATCCATTAGTGCGTATCTGTGAGTGAGAGTGCGTGGGCGAAACAAGTTCGGAAGGCCTGTATATTTTTTTCATAAATTACAAACCAGAACTAAAAGTCCTACTTGAAAAACTGAACCAATCCGGTGGACCTCTTACATGAACAGCTCTGAGAGCGCTGACAACAGCGTATTCGAGCGTGACAACAGAACAACATGTGACATGCCATCCCCCATTTTTGCTGAGCTTTCCTTCTGGGGCGGGGGCCCCCTGATATCCGGGGCCCCACGCAATTGCATGGTTTGCGTGGTAGTTAAAACCACTACTGAAGCTAAATCACATATTCCTGCGGTTTCGTCATGCAACTCTATGAACACATCAGATAAAATAAACAACTGTTAAAGAGTGACACATTCAAGCTGTGTCAGAAATAAACTAATGATTTCTTGTGTCCAAGTGTGATTTTGCCTCAAGAGCATCTTGATTCCAGTGTGTGTGTGTGTGTGTGTGTGTGTGTGTGTGTGTGCGTGTGTGTGTGTGTCTGTGTGTGCTAATGATACTTTTGTATGCCTGAGTGTTTTATGTGTGTGTGTGTGCTAGTGTCAATTTTGTATGCCTGAGTGTTTTTAATGTGTGTGTGTGTGTTTGTTGTAGTGTATGAACGCTAGCGGCTAAGAGACAAGTTTAGCGACTCTTAATTAGCCCCTGCATATATTACTCTGTTGGCACACAGACAGTGTGTAAAAACTCAGTGTGTAAATGTTAGTTCAGTAGAATTGGGGTTAATAGTCACAGATACATTTTATTACTAAATATATCAAGATTTTTATATTTTATGAAAAAAACATGTGGTGCTTCCCTATGCAAAACTAGCAGCAATGATGCTAGGATGTTGTCTGTGGATGCCAGGGCATTGGTATGCAGTTGCTAGCATGTTCTAAGAGGTTTTGCTGTAGTTGCTTGGTGGTTGATTACTGGCCCAATCAAGAGCCTTACAAAAATCTAGAGTTCTGGCAAACTTGCCGCAAATTTGCCACTCATTATTTGCACATGCAAATGAGCTTGAGATTTGCCTAAATAAAATGGAATTGAGTTTGAAATTATTGCCTGAAGTTTGCAGCTCTTTACTGCTGGTGGATTTTGCCACTATTTGCTGCTATTGGTAAACACCTTTATGGCAAACCTGTGGCAGAAATGAGGAGTTAACCGCAAAGCTCATTTGCTTGTGAAAATTATGAGTGGCAAATCTGAGGCAAGTTTGCCACAGGGGTTTACCTGAACTCTCGATTTTTGTAAGGGCTGAGCCCATCCCAATTTTTCACCCATTTTATTGCCCACCTGAGAAAATTGCAAGCCCAATCACTTACTGAAAAATAATAGCACACCTCCCTTCAACAAGCTGCACGATTGGAGGTATCATTCACAAATGGTGCAAGATGAGTTACATGGTAAATTCTAGTAAGCAAGCCTTAGCAGGTACCACTAATTACTAATTCACAAGTTCACAAGTTCACATAATCTATTAAAAATTTGTGAAAAAGGCTTGACAGGTCACATAAACAGTCAAGTCCACACTCTTACAGCACACCACATGAAGCAGCAATAATAAGGCAGAAACTAAAATAAATTTATACTGTACCTTCATTGCAATTAATAGAATAGTTCACCCTAAAATGAAAATGCCATCATCATTTACTCACCAAAACACAAAAGGTGAGTTTTTGAAAACAACATAATGTCCACTGTTTTCCATATAATGAAAATGAATGACACCGGGGCTGTCAAAATGACAATAAAGCACCATAAAAGTATCACAAAAGTGGTCCACATGGCTCATGTGCAATATTTACATTATAGTCTTCTGAAGCCAAATGATAGCTTTGTGAACAGACCCAAATTTATTGTACAGTTCCTTTTACTGAAACTCTGAAACAGACTCTGAAAGTCATATCCATCCATTTTCTATAGCCGCTTATCCCACGTAGGGTCACGGGGACGAACACATTCACACTCAGACTCACACCTACGGACAATTTAGAGTCTCCAATTCACTTGACCTGCATGTCTTTGGACTGTAGGAAAAACTGGAGCACCCAGCGGAAACCCACGCAATAAAGGGGAAAACATGCAAACTCCACACAGAAAGGCTCAGAGTGAGCTAGGACTCAAACCAGGGACCTTCTTGCTGTGAGGAGCTACCGTCTTTACCACTGAGCCACCTACAAGAGTCAGATGTTTAACAAAAATGGTATGTCGACACCATTGGCACCAAACAACATTAGTTTTTGCGATCACATCTTATGGCGGCATATTTGATTTGAGAGCTACAGAGAAGGGGGTAGATTTTCAAAGAATAACAACTCAAATATTTGCTCAAATGACTTTGACTTCTTATAGACCACTTTTATGAATACTTTTATCTTTTAACTTTTTTTTTTTTTTTTTTTTTTTCAGTTTGGAGCTTTACATCACCAGTCCCTTTCACTTTCATTATATCGTTGCTGTCTGATTAAAAATCTCTAAAAAAATATATTTTTCAAGAGCATGGAAAAACTCTCTTAAACAGTCTTACAAAATGAATCGATATAATTAGCACCATAAATAGAATTCTAACATTACACATCTGTTAGTGAACTATTTGATATTTTCATTGGATTGTTGTTAGCAAATGTGGACATACACGGTTTTCTTATCATGGGTTCCAATGGGCTCATGTTCAGTTACAGACTCGAGTCTCACTGTTTGTGTTGCCAGAACTCAACTGGTAGGTTATCAATTGCTAGAGAATTTATTTTTGGATATAATCTGAGCTTTCACTTACTATTTTAGATCGAAATCAGTTTTATGACTAGGATTTCTAGTCCGGTTGTTCAGTGGATTGTTCGGTCCAACCACTGATATATATATATATATATATATATATATATATATATATATATATATATATATATATATATATATATAGAACTAGATCGCTGACATAACGGTAAACTGCCTGCAGGAGGTGAAGCCACAGGAAGTGTTTGAGTGGCCATCTTGGTATGTCCAAACTGTCATAGAGCATCAATGACTAACAGGCGAAAACACCCCCGCTTCGCCATCTCCGACCTGCAGATACGACAGTTGCATTTCGCCCTCTAGTGACAATCATGTTTAATGTTTAATTTGCTTGTTATGGATAATATTCGTTTCTAGGGAGAAGATATACGCGGATCACGATGTCACACCTGCCCGGTAATTCAGTCTATCAGTACAGCACAATGATCACCATAGGAAGCAGCAAAACTGTCCACAAGTTTTAATGTAAGTAGGCAAAAAATCTGCTTGTTTAGGATGACAATATGTCCTTACCACTGAAAGGGACTTTATATATGTTTGTTTTTGTTATTTTTTTGTTTTGTTTTTTGTCTCTCTAATCAAAAGGATTTTGACCCGGTGCCACTTATAGTCAGGTGCAACTTTATTTACATACTTAAAAAAAAAAAAAAACGCAACAATGAAAAACCATTCCATGTCATATATATTTATGGAATATACATGTATGTCTGACAGATTTTGATAACTGAATGGATCATTTTGCATGTGATGGCTCACACGATGAAAGAATGTTTAGAAGTTGTGAAGAGTATGACAATTTCACTGAGAATCAACTCATCAGTTTTGATCAGCAAGCCATGTGCATTTAGTTATTGTGCAAATTGTAGACAATTGTACTTGCTCTTTTGCACACATGTGCCAAAACATGTGCAATTTGCTTAAATGAATAAGAAATTCAAATTTGCACGATGTAGGCAATCTCTTCACTACACTTCAGCCAGACAGCTGAGGTAAATTAGTTGACGCTCTTCAAAACATAAAGGCAGGGCATATACAGTTTTGATGGACACTTCTCGTGGCCAATGGAGATACTCGTTAAACAGATTGCCTGATTAAACTGTCTTGTGTCAGTTCGTTGTCTCTGTTAAGTCAGATCAGTCACATCTTGTTTATCTTCAGTCTATTCTTTTTGGTCGTGTTTGTTATCTGTTTGTAGCTTTTGTATTTCTTTTGTTTCTCCCTTGTGAGAGTTTTCATTTCTGGTTCCTGTTTTGTTTTGTTTTGTTATCGTACTGGTTTTGTTTCCTTTTCTCTCCACCGTGAGAGTTTTATGTTCTGTTTAGTTTTTCTTTTAATAAAAGCCCATCTTGTACTTTTGTGTTTGGGTCCTCCTCACGTCACGCTTTCAGCGATCCGTGACAGAACGAACTGACCATGTCTGGACTCAGCAGAGACAAGAAGAGCATCTTCCTTTTTCCATCTCCCCCACTAGTTTTACCATCCGTCAACGCATCCACCTGACGTGAGAGAATTTGCTTGATTCTTTTTGATGGCGGTGAATGAGCTGGAATATGATGAGGCTGACCTTAAAGAGCTATTCATCATCAGCCTTGATCAGCCTCTCATTCGGGGGAGATGGAGAAACTGGGGCACTTGGGCTTTTGGGATTTCGTCGATCACCTTTTTGATCATGGTGAGATGGAACTCTTATCCCAACAGGGGCTTCCCCAGATGGACCTCAGCATTGTCCCACTCTCTACAAGCCCAATCCCCAGTCCTCCTATGACCCGTAAATGGAGGAGGAAGAACGGGTCAGCTGCTGTCCCCCTGGAGATGGCCGCCCTTCCTGCTGCCGACCACCAGGAGGCGGCGGGCCTTCTTGCTGCAGTTCCCCTATCTATGCCAGTGCTCATGGCCATGGAGGTCGTTCCCGTCACTGCCAAGGCCCATGTCCATGGAGGTCATTTCCCTGTCACTGCCAGTACTCACAGCCACAAAGGCTGTTCCCCAGTCTCTGCCAGTGCTCACGGCCAAGGAGGCCGTTCCCCAGTCTCTATGCCAGTGCTCACTGCCATAGAGCCCGTTCCCCAGTCTCTGCCAGTATCCACGGCCACAGAGGTCATTCCCATGTCACTGCCAAGGCCCACAGCCACGGAGGCCATTTTCCTGTCGCTGCCAGTACTCACGGCCACGGAGGCTGTTCCTCAGTCTCTGCCAGTGCTCGTGGCCACAGAGGCCATTCCCCTGTCACTGCCAGTGCCCATGGCCACGGAAGTTGTTCCCCTGTCACTGCCAGTGCCCATGGCCATTGAGGTCGTTCCCCTGTCACTGCCAAGGCCCACGGCCATGGAGGCTTTTCCCCAGTCTCTGCCAGTGCTCATGGCCACGGAGGCCGTTCTCCTGTCACTGCCAGTGCCCACGGCCACAGAAGTTATACCCCTGTCACTGCCAGTGCCCATGACCATGGAGGTCGTTCTCCTGTCACTGCCAAAGCCCACGGCCACAGAGGCTGTTTCCCTGTTGCTGCCAGTACTCAAGGCTGTGGAGGTCATTTGCCGGTCTGATTTTGCTCCCGTCTTGGAGCCGCCTGTCCTCGCTCCCATCCTGGAGCCACCTGTCCAGTTCCCTGTGGCTGTTAACGAGTCCATCCAGTTCCCTGAGGCCACTGGCAAGCCTGTCCTGTTCCCTGTGGCCGTTCCTGACCACTCCCCAGTGGCCATTATCCTACCTGCCCTGCCTATTGTGTCAGCCCTGTTTACCGTACTCCTTGCCCTATTGAAAATTCCTCCATGGCCACCTGACCCTGCTACAGGCCTGGATCTGCTTCCTTGGCCACCTGACCTTGCTTCATGCCTTGAGCCGCTTCCATAGCCACCTGACATCGCTTTGTGCCTGGAGTCACCCCCATGGCCACAGTGCATGGCTCATCCTTTTGACACTGTCATGCATTCTCTTGTCTTGTTGGTTATTGGCATGAGTGCACTGCTCTTATGTCATTGTTGCAGCATGCACTCGCGTCAATTGTCTTGTGTTTGTCTCTCGCGACCTTGGATGTGCTTCTCATGGTGCTCGCCTTGCGCTGTGCGTCCGGGTCGCAATCTGTTGTCATGTTGTGCTGGGGTTCGGCCGCTTTGTTCTTGGTAGCCTGTTTATATGTGGCTGAGCCACCACACAAATGTCTCGTCTCGTCTGTCGTTTGGCATGACCATATGTTGCCGTTGTCTCTGCCGATGTATCATTCGTGTGTTTCTGTCTGTGAGTGTGCATGGCTTTGTTTTGCTTCCATATTGCCACGTATCCCTCAGTCTTGTGTCATGCCCCACATTATGTCTCTCTCTTTCCTTTGTTTTGCAGGTGCAGCAGTGATCTCAGCCCCGTTGCCCTAGTTACTTCATTACCTTGTTAGCCAATCATCTGTGACACCTGTTCTCATTTTCCCTCCTGATTTCTCTCCCATATATTCTCCCTGTGTGCTCTGTCTTGTGTCAGTTCATTGTCTCTGTTAAGTCAGATCAGTCACGTCTAGTTTATCTTCACCGTAAGTGTTTTGTGTTCTGTTTAGTTTTTCTTTTAATAAAAGTCCATCTTGTACTCTTGCGTTTGAGTCCTCCTCACTTCATGCTTTCAGCGTTCCGTGACAGAGGGTGAGTAAACAAAGACAGAATTTCCATCTTTGGTTGAACTATCCCTTTAAAAGCTCTGAGACTGATTACATCCATTAGAGATATTTGCTGTGCTTTAAATCCCCAGACAAGAGAGAGAGAGAGAACATTTTCTTTGCCTTGCTGGAAGACTGTTGAAGCTCCTGTTGTAAAAGTGTAGAAATCTCACTCACACACACAGAGAGAATTTGAATTTTGACAACATTTTTATTAATTAAGCATTAAAGGAAAATTCACCAGAAAACACTATACAAAACATTTACCTCATTATTTTACCCTATTCCATCAGCAAAATGCAATCAATCATTTTCATCCCAACACAACATTTTCCCAAAAAAACCAAATGTCTTCAAATTTTGTTACCTCCTTCATAGATGAATAAAAAATAAAATCATGGTTTATTCTTGCTCTTGTAATCCCTATGAAAACCAAAACTGCACTATTATCACTTCCAGTGTTGATCTTATGTTTTCTACTCAGATATATTGCCATTTTTGCTTGGCCTAAAAGAAAATTCAAAAGTTGTCCTTTTTTCTTTTTATATTTTCCATATTTAAACCCCAAAATAAACACAGTCACTGTAAACATTTAAAGGAGACCTATTATGCCCTTTTTTACAAGATGTAATAGAAGTCTCAGGTGTCCCCAGAATGTGTCTGTGAAGTTTCAGCTCAAAATACCCTACGGATCATTTATTATACCATGTTGTAAATGCCTATTTTTGGGTGGAATCAAAAACATGCTGTTTTTGTGTGTGTTTCTTTAAATGCAAATGAGCTGCTGCTCCACGCCCCCTTTCTGGAACAGGGCTGTGGCTTTACAGCTCCTGCTTCGGATACTATAACAACAACAAATCAGAACCAATATGACTGACACCGTAAATACCGGAGTGTTTTTCAGCCATTTAGCAACGATGGATGAGCAACAGAAAAATATACTGTAATGACGTTAGCTATGCGCTATAATGAGACATGACATTTTAGGGGGGTGTCTTGCATCATGTGATTTGCAAACATTCACAAAATATAAAGTGTGATACTTACATCTTCAGGATATAAAGCTGGAACACGAACAGTTGTACTGATCCATGCTTGAGAATCAAATATTTAGAAAGGCCTGCTTTATATTGACCCTCATTCACAAAGCAGTCCGGTGTAAAATGATTTGCTCAAACATACATGAATTTTGGTATGTTTTGGGGAACATGTTCTTCAAAAACAAAACTTGTCCACTGCGTCTTCAGTGGCTCTGATGCCGGGAGTACATGAAGACTCTTATGTTCACTTTTACAGCCTACAACAGAACACATATGACGCTTATGAAGTTATTATTCTTCTCAATGTAGCTGCTCCAGCGCAGAAAAAAATGGCAGACTGTGTGTAGATCACTCAGGGGAGGATCTATGATAATAGGGTGGAGTCCGTCACCAGTCGTGGGCGAGACATGCTCTAAAGTGACGTCACTTTAGAGCAGATGCCAAAACCAGTCATTTTGAGACACTGTTTTTGATTAATAGAAATATAAGAAAGAGGAGTGGGTGGACTTTTAACATTGTAGGGTGGTTGTGCACACACTGCCGACTCACATTTATGTTCAAACACCATGTAAAAGTGAATTTTGCATAATAGGTCCCCTTTAAATAAAAGAGGAAAATAAAACAAAAAGAGGTCACAGCCTCTCACAATTTTGTACTGACACCCTCAGTACAAAAAGGACATTTACCCAACAGCGCTGGATTCAGCACTGAGATAAAAGCGCTAACTGCAATGATTCCGTGTAATATTTTCCATTGCAAATCACCCACAGCTTTGGTCAATGGTGGCTTATACACTTTTAACAGTTTTTCTTTGAAAACGTTTACACATACTTCATATAAACTTTTTTTGTGCAGTTTGTGCAGTAGAAAAGTTGGATAAATTCTTCCAGTCATCTTCAGTCAAATTCTCCTGGCACTTTTTTAACAAGTAGTGAACATTCCTTGTTGATCTCACACCAAGCCTCAGTGTTAATGCAACAGTATTATCCAAAGCACAGCCAGCCACCTCAATCAAATCTTTCATCTTGATGACTTTTGCCTTTTTTAATTTTTTATAAGTCCTGGTGTAGTTTTGCATATGTCCAGTCTGGCACCATTAATCAAAGGTTCCTCCATTAACCAGTGTAAAGATCGATAAGGTTCACATCTTGTAACCTGCACCAAACACCATACTCTTCGTAAACTTTCATAAAAAAATGGAGATAACATTCAAATCAATCTTACTACAATCTGTCCAAAAAAGATTCTTTCCCAATCCCAACCCCCCAACCATACTTAAATTAAAAACAGCCACTTCAGTCCATGATAAATCGGATCTGAACAAAAGTTTCTGTATAGCTTGCAGCCTAAAAGTTGCTTTCCTTCTAATCAAGTCAATAACCCCTTGTCCTCCTCCTTCCTTTGGAAGGTAGAGAACACATTTTGGAATCCAGTGTAAATTATCCCAGAAAACAATTATGAAAATTGGCTGTATTCTATCAAGTAGCCCTAAAGGAGGTTCTAAAACAGTTAGTTTGTGCCACAGTGAAGAGGCAACCATGTCATTTTATAATCAATGTTCTCCCTCTATAAGACATTTTTGTAATAGCCATCTCCACCTTCTCAACCGCCCTATATTTTCTAAATTATTCTCCATTTTTCTGGACTATTATTGCATTATCTAAAAATATTCCAAGGTATTTAAGACCATCATGTGACCAACAAATTCCACCAGATAAAATTAATTTTTCTGTCTGCCAATCTCCAACAATGATCGCTGAACTTTTGGTCCAATTTACTTTGGCAGAGGAGATTTTCCCATCATTTTTAACAATATCACTCAACTTATTAATATCATTCTGTCCACTTATTAAAACCATCACATCATCTGCATAAGCTGACAGTTTTATGTGAAAAGGAATGCTCATACCTGAACCCATCTAATTCAGCCCTCACTTTATTTAGCATAGGTTCTGGTGCTATTGAATAGAGCATTCCTGAAAAAAAGCAATCTTGTCTGATTCCCCTCTCAACCTTAAAAGGATTACTCAAGCCACCATTAACCTTCAGTACACTTTTAATGTCCTCATAGAGCACTCTGATCATAGCTGTGAAACCAGGTGGAAAACCAAACGCCTCAAAAGAGCACCATAAAAACTGAAGTTCCACCTGATCAAATGCCTTTTCTTGGTCTAGAGAAATCAGATCACATTTTTGGTCGAAATGTCTAGAGACTTCCAAAACATCGCGAATTAGGGATATGTTATCCACTATTGATCTCTTAGGCACACAGTAGGACTGATCCATATGTATGATCTGCCCAATCACTTTCTTCAGCCTGTTGACCAAAGTCTTTGACAAAATTTTATAATCAGAGCACAGTAAGGCGACTGGTCTCCAGTTCCTAACCTCCTTGAGGTCTCCTTTTTTAGGAAGCAGAATTAAGACTGCTCTGCAGCTGAGTGGAAGTCACCCTCCATCGAGATTTTCGCTTAAGACTGCGAGCAAATCTTCTCCCAAAAAGTGACAGTACGCCTTATAAAATTAAACCGGAAGAACATCTAATCCAGGTGCTTTCCCATTTTCCGTACTTTGTAATGCTTGGAAAAGTTCCTCTAATGATTGAGGCCTCAGCAGATCTTCAAAAAATTCTCCAGCCACTTGAGGAAGATCATTAAGAAAAGACTGACCCATTACCATGTCCTCAACATACTCGCAAGCATATAGTTCCTTATAGAAACTCACAGCTCTCTTACGAATATCTAAGACCCTGGTAAGCTCCTGTCCATCACCTGACCGTAAACATTGAATACTTTTTCTCTGACCATTTCTCTTCTCCAAACTGAAAAAAAATTTGGATGGGGCATACATTTCAGACATATTCTGAAATCAAGATCTGATCCATGTCCCTTGTGCTCGAATGCCTAAAAGATCTGCCAAAGCAGTTCTTTTTTATCTTTGAGAGCCTGAATTTGGTCTCAATCTCCCGTGGTTCCACTCAAAACCTGGAGTTCCACCATCCCTTGATCTCTTATAGATCTAGCAGTGTCCCTGGTGACATTAAAAGTGTACTGATTACAAAAAGTCTGGATTTGTATTTTTCCAATATCTCACCTTTGCTGTAATAATGTAAAATTTGTCTTTTGAGACCTCCATAACATCCAGAAAAAAGAAAAACATTTACTAAAATGTGCATCTTCACTCAACATATTGTTAAAATGCCAATATGCAATTTTTTGCTTAATAGAATTAATAAAAACACCTGCTACTACCATTGAATGGTCATAAAAACCAACAGGACAAATGTGACATGACCTAAAACATTGTATTTGATGTGCAAAACAATAAAATCTATCCAATTTTGCTAATGAGATACTGTTATCTCTCACATGAGCCCATGTGTATTGTTTTACATTGTGACGAGGAGGGCGTGGCCAGGCCGTGATGGTGCATGGCAAGTGCAGAATCAGGTGAGAGAGCAAGAAAAGGGGAGCTGGAGGCGCCAGTTCGAGAAGGAGAGAGAGAGAGAGACGCACGTGGCCACGCTGCTTGTTTGTATGTGTTTGTTTATGTTTTATGTTGTTTTAAGTTCATTTATATCATTAAACCTTTATGTTGACTGTTCAGCCGGTTCCCGCCTCCTCCTTGCCCATCCATAACCTGTTACAGTGGTGCTGAAACCCGGAAGGGAGGAGGGATTCACTGACGCAGTCCTCGCCTCTGCCATCCGCCAGGGGAGCAGCTGCAGCCATCTGCCTGGGGACGGAGGAGTCGCTGCTGGCCACCGAGAGCCAGAGGAACCGCTGCCGTCTGCTGGGGGAGGAGCGAGCTGGTGTCCGCCAGAGGGTGGAGGAGTGTTTGAGGACCGGGCGACAGCATGTCCGGGAGCCGGCGAGCAAGTTCTTCTATCTCTCTCTCCTCTCTCTCTCTCTCTCTCTCTCTCTCTGTGTGTGTCTCTGCTTGCCCTTTTCCTCTATCCATGCCTCCCCTCATCTCTCACAGAAGGCAGGATGGACCACCGGCTGACGAAACGGCCGGAAGGGCAGCGTCTCCCCTCCAGAGGTGGTGGGGGAGTAAGCTAGTCTGGTGGTCTGGTGATGGTGCACGGCCAGCGCTGAATCAGCTGATCAGCAGGAGAGTGAGATAAAGGGGAGCCGGAGGCACCAGTTAGAGAGAAAGAGAGACATAATTATTAGAAACATTATTATGCAAATTTCTCCACACATCATAGAGCTTATGGGTTTCAATCAGACACAACAATTTATGCCTTGAGGCAGCATGAGGTTCAATGTGATTTCTGTCATTGTCATTACCTGTACAGGTAAAATCACCACCAATCATTATAAAATGCTCAGCATCAAATTGTTGTAAAGTATCAGACAAAGTATTAAGAAACACCATTCTCTCAGTTGCATTTACAGGGGCATAAATGTGTATCATCTCTATTATAATGTTTTCATATTTTGCTATTACTTTAAGTAGCCTCCACTATTTCCATAACATCATATGATGTTGACAAAAAATCTTTGGAAAACAAAATAGCAATCCCTACACTAAGCGCACTCTTTCTTTCTGCCATTCAACTTCATCAGATTTTATACTATGCATTTCTTGTAAGAAAGCAATATCTATATTTTTAAGTTTCATAAGATCTTAAACATTTATATTAAAAGATGAGATTTTAAAATTGCTCATTACGAGGAAAAAAGCCACAATAAACTCCAAATCAAAGTTAAGTCATTATTCTTGAGACTGATCATTAAGCATCGTCTCAGCTCGTAATCTTTGAACAATCTTTTTTAAACAGTACACATCTGGATTTGATAAACAGTTTTGTCTGCTTCATTAGGAATTTTGCAGATTCAGTGAAAAAGGAACGATCAGGGAAGAATTCTGTAACGTACGTACGCTGTAGAAAATGTCTCATCCATTCTAAGCTATATCCGCTATAGTCTTGCTTCATACTGTTCCCATTCACTTTCTGAACCAGACAAGACATTCACACTGACACTCTCATCCAAAACCTCTGAACATTTGGAGGAGATATTTTTCTGTTTTTTTTTTCTTAGATTTAGATGCCGTTTCCCACAGATTTGATTTTCTCTTTATAGCTGGTACTTTGAAAGCTGATTTATCCATAAGGATTTCACCTTCCAGTCGTCCAGTTGTATATCCTCTATTTCTTTACTGCTTTCTTTATCACAACTTTCATCCGTTTCTTTCCCCCCTCCACATGCGACACACCAGTCTATTTCCACACTCTTTTCCTGATCTACACCATCTTGTGCCCCATCAACAATTGTACACTGTTCATTTCTTTCTCTGGGCAGGAATGTACCAGATGTCCTTCCTTTCCACATCCAAAACATTTCATGTTCTCTGTTGTTGCGAAGATCACATAATCCAAAACATCCACCTTGAATTTAAGGGCAATATTTAATATTTAAATATGGACTTGTCTACGAAAAGACACAACATGTTTTAGCAGAGGTGACTTACAACCTTTCAGTTCAACAGTTCACACTGCAGTGTTTCATCCCTAATAAAGGGGGTACATTTGAGAGCATTACTTTTCTCGCTGGATTGACAAGCGGAAACAACATTGCAAAAGCATTATTTAAAGCTATGCCATTTTCCACAACCTCGTTAACTTTTTCAGTTTTATCCAAAAATAAAACAATAGCGCTGCTCATTCTAGAGGCCGATCGAATGGTATTGTGTCCGATCACCTCTCCCACCGCCAAAACACACAGAGAGAGAGAGAGAGAGAGAGAGAGAGAGAGAGAGAGAGAGATTCTTTGCCTAAGGAAGGAGCAGCCCTCATTCAAACAGACTTTAAATGCTTTTTAAATGAGACCATTTCAGACCCTTGCTGAGCTCCATAGGAATACACAGAAACAATAACAGCTCTAAATCTTGCAACTGATAATAGAAAACTAGATTTTTCATGCTTTTTCTGATGAAATCCGTTCTTGCTTGTGCAAAACTCACCGCAAAGATGCTAGGCCCTGCTGAAAAAAATCACCAGCTTATGTTGTGTTTTGTGTGCTGGTCCCCCGGAATGGGATGCTGGTGTGCTATTGTCCCCACCAGGCTTCTTAACAAGCTTAGCCAACTTCACCTGAAAGAACATGCTGGTCAACCAACTTCATCAGCTAGTTTTTGCTGGTTAAAAGCATTGCTATACTGGTCCACCAGCTAGACCAGCACCAAACCAGCACTGACCATCATTAACCAGCTTAGACTAGCATGGGAACTGCATGTTGGTTAAAGGGTTATTTCATCCATAAATGAAAATTCTCTCATCGTTTACTCACCCTCATGCTATTGCAGGTGTGTATGACTTTCTTTCTTCACCAGAACGCATTTGAAGAAAAATATCTTAGCGCAGTAGGTCCTTAAAATGCAAGTGGATGGTGATCAGACATTTGAAGCTCCAAAAATCACTGACAGACAGCATAAACATCATCGATACGACTCCAGCGTTAAGTTAATGTCTTCTAAAGCGATAATCTGCCCTTTTACTCATGATTTGTCTGAAAGGAAATAAAAGTCGTTGTTTTATTACCTCTAAGTGTTCATTTCATCAGAAAACTGTTGTAACGTGATTCTATGAGATGAAGTCATAATGATGGCAGAATTTTCATTAATAATGACTTCTCCATTTAAATCCTGTGTTTGAAAATTACTAGTAAACCCACTAGTTCTTTAGGACAGTGGAAATGGGACTTGAACTCTGATGAGAAATGAGGGAGACAGATAGAGAGACAGACAGCTCCATAATTAGAGTTTCACAGAAGATCTCCAGCACTTCTGACAGTGAGAAATCTCCTGCAGGCCTCGATTTTTAGCTCTGGATGCTTCTATTTTAAGAATCGCATGTCTGTTTGGCCCGGTTCCTGTGGTTCCTGTCGAGCAGATCTTCTGCTCGTATGGCTGTACACGCGTTTCTCACCCTGACAAATTTACATCCTGCCTGTTTTACGCATGACCCGCTTTTCTCATTGGCCACTCCTGTCCTTCTGCCAAACTACACTAACTGAATTCAGCCGAGCTTAAACTCTCAATGAGGAAACTCTTCGGCTGGTGACCACCAGCACTGTCTTTTCTTTCACGCTAGCATAAAGGTCCAGATTCAGTTTAGACGTTTCTATGAAAGACAAAAAAAAATCATGTTTTGCTTTAATCTTTAACTACACATTGTCACGTCAACAACCATTCTGCAATTACTCTGATTGAAGGTTTACAAGCCTAAGTACACCTACAGTATCTCAGTAACAGTCCTTGTTTCATTTGGAGTTGGACGTAATAAAGACAAGGCAAGGCAAGTTTATTTATATAGCACATTTCATACACAATGGCAATTCAAAGTGCTTCACATAAATATAATTCAAGATAAAAATACATTTTAAAGCCAATTAAGAACAAGAAATATGAATAAAAAGCAATAAAATAATGAAATGAATTACTTTTTCATTCATTGAAAAGATGCGGCTGATAAGAGTTATTCGTTTGGGAATCAACAACATTGATCGTGCTGTATTTTTCGCACTGTAGATTCAAAAGAACCGGCTCATAAAAGCTATTTGTTTGGGAATCAGACTTAACTGATTGCAATGTAGATTGAAAAGAACTGGCTCATAAGAGTCATCTGCTTGTGAATTGAATTACACTGGTAATACTTTATGTTTCACACTGTATATTCAAAACAACCAGCTCATAAGAGTCATTCATTTGGGAATCGGACTAGACTGGTCACACCATGTGTTTCTCATTCTAGATTTAAAAGAACCTGCTCATTGGAGTCATTTGTTCAAAAATTGTACAACACTGGTCGCATTGTATGTTTTGTGCTGTAGATTCAAAACAAACGGCTCATTAGAGTTATTCTTGTGGGAATCGGACTACATAAAACATGCTGTATCATGCTGTAGATTCAAAAGAACCGGCTCACGATTGAGAAAGGTGCCCCAAATCGTGCCACCCTGCCCCCGAAGATTGCGATGTGAGAAAGGTGCCCCAAATCAAGCCACCCCGCCCCCGCAGAGAGCTCGCAAGATCACGATGGGAGAAAGGTGCCACAAGACGTTCCTGATAGGCTACTCAGCCTTAAGGTCTCTATATGGTTAAGATTATGAATGTTCATAATGTATTCTTACATTCTGAACAAACATAAGATAATCATGATCAACAGTATAATATATATATATATATATATATATATATATATATATATATATATATATATATATATATATATAGTTACTTCATTTCTATATTCATTGTCTAGTTATTTTTATTTAAAGGGATAGTTTACCCAAAATTGAAAATTCTCTCATCATTTAATCACCCTCATGCCATTCCAGAAACATGGCTTGCTTTCTTTTGCAGAATACAAATGAATATTTTTAGAAGAATATTTCAGCTCTGTAGGTCCATTAAATGCAAGTGAATGTTGGGCCAGAACTTTGAAGCTCCAAAAAGCACATAAAGGCAGCATAAAAGTAATCCAGTCATTAGAAGCGAAATGATAGATGTGGGTGAGAAACAGATCAATATTTAAATCCCTTTTTACTCTAAATCTCCACTTACACTTTCAGATTTTAAAAGTGAAACAGACATCAAATGTGACTTTCAGATGTGAAAGTGGATATTTAAAGTATAAAAAGGACTTTAATGTTGATCTGTTTCTCATGTTGTTGTTGTTGATATTTAGGGGGGGCGCCACGTCGGATCTCGCCTAGGGCACCAATTAAGCCAGAACCGCCACTGTAGACTATACTGTGTCTCGTTTCTCAATAACTATTTATCTTAGCCTAAAAGAGTTTTTTCTATGAGCAATTTTACAAACGTTAGTTATTTTTTACATGCGTTTCCCAAAACTGCACTTAACATGAATGCTCGAGGATGCGCTTTAATTGCTACTTAAGAGAGTCACTGTCCGTATATGTGAAGTGGTGAAATGTGACCGTATAGTGCTGCTCGTCATTGTCACTTCATTATATTTGTGCATAACTTTATAAATGTTTGTAATTTAGCTCACTGGAAATATTTAACGATATTTTCTTAAATGTTCCTAACCTAATTAACCACATAATAACATATTGTTTTGCAATAATTTTGTGCAGAAGGATCTATTTCTTTTACACAATCACTGCTTATTTCATCAGATGTGCATTTGTAATATTTAGTTTTCGCAGATTCCTCTGTGGGTAGAAATGAAATTTTCCAGGATCAGTGAAGACAGTGGAGGCCCTGTGTATGATCCTGCCAATGACAAGCAGTAATTGAATATAACGAGGTCCACCGTGTTATTACAGAGCACAAAATATATGAGAGCTAAGCTTTAGGGACATTCACTAATAAAGAGGTTGTCTTGGGTGTCAGAGAAGAAGAGGAGACGAGGATGATGAGCCAAATATTAGGATTATTTTCATGCGTGGCAGAAAGCCATAGACTTTTTTTTTTTCTTCTCTATCTGATTTTAATGTTCACAGTTCTCAACAATCATGCCAACACTTTGTTGTTACCAACACGTCCACACAAATAACTTCATTTGTTAACTAATTTATTCATCTATTTATCCATATTGACAATCCGTTTAATGCGTTTATTTATTTATTTATTATTATTATTATTAGTTTTGTTGGTTTAAATAAAATTAAATAAAACATATGTATCCTGATATTAATAATGATGAATTATTATAGGTATTTAATTGAATTAAGTATAATTTTGCGTTTGTCTTGCAGGTGACTGCATAAGTCTATGTCCTTACGATGCTTTTAACCCTGTACGATTACTCCAGAGCACTCGTAAATCTACGAGCATTTTCAAGTACTTCTTAAGCTACGATGGCTTTGGAAAATGGACCGCAAAAATAAGATGAATCGTAAGATGGATTCTACGATCTACATAGGCTTACGATGCTTTGAGATCACCGAGATATTAAAAACTAATATTCAGATTTAAGTTTGTTCATTAATCAATATTGGTTTTTCAATGGCAGATTCTTCTAATTATACAGGTGCATCTCAATAAATTAGAATGTCGTGGAAAAGTTCATTTATTTCAGTAATTCAACTCAAATTGTGAAACTCGTGTATTAAATAAATTCAGTGCACACAGACTGAAGTAGTTTAAGTCTTTTGTTCTTTTAATTGTGATGATTATGGCTCACATTTAACAAAAACCCACCAATTCACTATCTCAAAAAATTAGAATATGGTGATATGCCAATCAGCTAATCAACTCAAAACACCTGCAAAGGTTTCCTGAGCCTTCAAAATGGTCTCTCAGTTTGGTTCACTAGGCTACACAATCATGGGGAAGACTGCTGATCTGACAGTTGTCCAGAAGACAATCATTGACACCCTTCACAAGGAGGGTAAGCCACAAACATTCATTGCCAAAGAAGCTGGCTGTTCACAGAGTGCTGTATCCAAGCATGTAAACAGAAAGTTGAGTGGAAGGAAAAAGTGTGGAAGAAAAAGATGCACAACCAACCGAAAGAACCGCAGCCTTATGAGGATTGTCAAGCAAAATCGATTCAAGAATTTGGGTGAGCTTCACAAGGAATGGACTGAGGCTGGGGTCAAGGCATCAACCACACACAGACATGTCAAGGAATTTGGCTACAGTTGTCGTATTCCTCTTGTTAAGCCACTCCTGAACCACAGACAACATCAGAGACATCTTACCTGGGCTAAGGAGAAGAAAAACTGGACTGTTGCCCAGTGTTCCAAAGTCCTCTTTTCAGATGAGAGCAAGTTTTGTATTTCATTTGGAAACCAAGGTCCTAGAGTCTGGAGGAAGGGTGGAGAAGCTCATAGCCCAAGTTGCTTGAAGTCCAGTGTTAAGTTTCCACAGTCTGTGATGATTTGGGGTGCAATGTCATCTGCTGGTGTTGGTCCATTGTGTTTTTTGAAAACCAAAGTCACTGCACCCGTTTACCAAGAAATTTTGGAGCACTTCATGCTTCCTTCTGCTGACCAGCTTTTTAAAGATGCTGATTTCATTTTCCGGCAGGATTTGGCACCTGCCCACACTGCCAAAAGCACCAAAAGTTGGTTAAATGACCATGGTGTTGGTGTGCTTGACTGGCCAGCAAACTCACCAGACCTGAACCCCATAGAGAATCTATGGGGTATTGTCAAGAGGAAAATGAGAAACAAGAGACCAAAAAATGCAGATGAGCTGAAGGCCACTGTCAAAGAAACCTGGGCTTCCATACCACCTCAGCAGTGCCACAAACTGATCACCTCCATGCCATGCCGAATTGAGGCAGTAATTAAAGCAAAAGGAGCCCCTACCAAGTATTGAGTACATATACAGTAAATGAACATACTTTCCAGAAGGCCAACAATTCACTAAAAATGTTTTTTTTATTGGTCTTATGATGTATTCTAATTTTGAGATAGTGAATTGGTGGGTTTTTGTTAAATGTGAGCCAAAATCATCACAATTAAAAGAACCAAAGACTTAAACTACTTCAGTCTGTGTGCATTGAATTTCTTTAATACACGAGTTTCACAATTTGAGTTGAATTACTGAAATAAATGAACTTTTCCACGACATTCTAATTTATTGAGATGCACCTGTATTTGGTTAACCCAATCTTGAATATTTTTGAAGAGTTTTTATGAATTAAAGTTTAAGGTGTGCCTTATGCTCCAATACTAATGACAAGCCTTACTACATTTTCTCTTTATATCCTTGATAAAATGTGAATATTTCAATATCATTTTCTTTTGTGAGACAGTGAAATGCATTAAAAGCTCTGCAGGGATTCAAATGGTGAGCTTTATAACTGCAGTACTTTGGAATGACACATTTTCCTCTGATAAAAGCACATTTTCTCGTGTCTGACCTGAAAATAGAGTGACCTGGAGCCCTGTCTCCTGTTTTTCACCGCCTGTCTTTCACTGTGTGTGTGTGTGTGTGTGTGTGTGTGTGTGTGTGTGGCTGCAGTTTGATTTGGTTTGTGTTCACTGGAGAGTGGAAGGATATTGATAGAATGTCCCCCATAGCCCAGCAAATTTAATTTCCCCAACAGTCGCCACATCCCACAGATCTTAGTGCAAACACAATAACAGCTACCTGGAGCAGTTCTGCGTTTATACACACGTCCTGTATTTAAAGAGTGATATTTTTCAGCTTCTGTTCATTAAATGCAGGTGAAACGTAAATATATTTTGCAGTGTTAATAACTCCTTTCAGTGCAAAACTGGTCTAAAGAAATCTGCTCTGAGATCCACATTCCACTATTTTTGGTTCCACTAATTTATGGCATATACTGTATTTACAAATGTGCCAATAGCTTGTGTCGTCGAGCTGTGCACTAGCGACACCAAGGTGGTGATGGCTTTAATTCCCAGGGAGTGCATATATGGATGAAGTAGTTTTGGATAAAACCATCTGCCAAATGCAAAGTATGACATTAACAAATTACAAATGAATAAGTAAACTATGAAGTTAAAGAAATGTTCTGGGTTTAATAATGGTTAAAATTGGGGCCTGGGTAGCTCAGTGAGTAAAGGCGCTGACTACCACACCTGGAGTCGCGAGTTTGAATCCCAAGGCGTGCTGAGTGACTCCAGCCAGGTCTCCTAAGCAACCAAATTGTCCCGGTTGCTAGGGAGGGTAGAGTCACATGGGGTTACCTCCTTATGGTCGCAATAATGTGGTTCTCACTCTTGGTGGGGCATGTGGTGAGTTGTGCGTGGATGCCGCGGAGAATAGCGTGAAGCCTCCACATGCACTGTGTCTCCGCGGTAACGCGCTCAACAAGCCACGTGATAAAATGCATGGATTGACAGTCTCAGAAGCGGAGGCAACTGAGATTCGTCCTCTGCCACCCAGATTGAGGTGAGTCACTACGCCACCACGAGGACTTTGAGCGCATTGGGAATTGGGTATGACAAATTGGGGAGAAAAAGGGGAGAAAATCAGAAACAAATCGACAGCATTTGTGGCATAAAAGTTGATATCCACAAAAATAAATAAATAAATAAATAAACTAATCCCTCGTTTATGTTAAAAAGGCAAAACTTGTGATTACAGTAAGACACTTATGATGTAAGTGAATGAGGCCAGTCTATAATGTTAAAATACATATTATTTAAAAAGTATAGTTTTAAGAAGTAAACATTAGATGTTTTAACATGATGTCAGTGTGATAAAACGGTTTACTAACCTTATCTGTGTAAAGTTATATACAACATTAGTCAAGTCATTTTTATTTGTAGAGCGCCTTTCACAACACACATCGTTTCAAAGCAGCTTTACAGGAAATCATGCTTTAACAAAAAATGAAACCGTAATATCTATAAAATTTTAGAGTGATCATTGTGTAGTTTGATTTAATATGATTTTAAATTGTGTATAAAAATTTAATTATTAAATGATAATTGTATTTAGAGCCCCTGCGAGCAAGCTGAAGGTGACATTGGCAAGGAATACAAAACTCCATAAGATGGTACAGTTTCGTCACCATGAAAACGTAACTCAGGTAAATCCTGTAATCGATTTTATCACACTACAGTCATGTAGATGTAATAGGAGCCAGCTGGTACTTGATAGCTGTGCAGTGCATGTAGACCTCACTCCCCTGGCATCAAGTGGCACACTAGTGACTGACACTAGAAGCTGTAGCCCCCTCGTTAGTGCGTCGCCTCCCATGTCGAAGACGCCGGTTCAAATCCCATTTAGAGTGGGGCGAGCAGGACGGGTTACATATACCAGAAGTTTTGTCTCGCTTAAATCCTATTAACATAAATGATGTTCACATCTTATGGCAATACTTTTGAAACAGTGTGTATTTTAATGTTTTTGAACTGGCCTCATTCACTTCCATTATAAGTGCTTTTCCGTAACCGCAATTTTTCCTTTTTTTTTTTCCTTTTTTTTTTTTATAAACGAGGGATGCATTTTATAGATAATTATAGATAATTATTTTCAGTGGTACAAAAGCTATCAATTGAGCTTAACATGTATTGAACCTGGAACATTCCTTTAGCTAGAGGAATGTTCTTGTTGCTCTTCTCCAATAAATGTGGATGGGTACAACACCTACAAGTTAAGGAAACTATATTATATAAGTCTTTTAAAACCACGCAATAGCTTTGTGTGAGAAGCAGACTGAAATTTTCACTGAAACTCTTGCCTTCTATAAATATAATAATTCCATTAATCAATTTAAAGCCTACAAATGCAAAACATGGGCCTTTGAAGACATATTCTTCCTCTCCTATTCCACAGATAAGTGATTAGTTTATGTAATTTCTGCAGGAATGTTGGTCAAATTTATTTTGTCTTCTATTTTTGAGAGCGCTTTCTGGAAGAGTTGGCTAACACAATTTAATGACTTCAAATAATCTCTAAATGACTCTAAGCTGTTCACCAAACAAGATGAAATATTCACACACCTTCTCGGCACACAATTACAGGCCTTCATTTCATTTACAGCTGGGACTTCTTTTGAAAGAACGCCCATATATTTGATAAAAGACTCTCTGGTTGAACCCTGCAGTTGTAGCAACAAACATCCTCCTGAGCAGCAAGAAAGGGCATAAAATGATTAATTAATAAATAAATATCAGCATACAATTGTTGCATACTTTTCTTCACACACTAAGTGTACTTTTTACTATTGATGGAAAAACTACATACTTTAAAGTGTAAAGTAAGACCAGTATAGTGACATACCATGTCGCAGTGGCGTAGCCAAGGGTGGGCCAGGGTGGGCCTGAGCCCACCCAAATTAGACCCAGACCCACACAGTATATTAGAGATTATTCTTTGACTTCAAATATATAGTTATAAAATGGTAAAAAAAAAAAAAAAAAAAAAAGCATAAATTCTGATTTCTGAAAGTGAGAAAGAACTGTTTGAATGTGCCACCTTTCTGTTATTAAGAAAAATTTGGTAAAAAAAATAAATAAAATATTGCAGTGAAATTTTGGCCCATCCATTTTTATTGAGGCCCATCCAAAAGTAATTTTCTGGCTACGCCCTTGCCATGTCGTAAAGTTGTTCCACATACCCTTTTGTTGCATACATGTGTTTAGGTCGGCTTAAAAAAAACAACAACAAAAAACAGCCTAAGCTGGTTTGCTGGTCAGTCTACTTGTTTAACCTGGTCTGAGCTAGATTAAATTTGTCTCCCAGTCTAACAAACTAAAAAAAAAAAAAAAAAAAAAAAACAGTGCCCAAAACCCATCTAAAACCAGCAAACAGACCAGTCTGACCAAATCAGGAGACCAAGATGAGTCCAGCAAACCAGCTTAAGCTGATTTAACCCTATAAAGAATCAGAATGAGCTTTATTGCCAAGTATGCTTACACATACAAGGAAGTTGTCTTTGTGACAGAAGCTTCCAGTGCACAAACAATACAACAAGACAGAGATAATAATAAAAATATGGAATAAAAATAAAAAGTTAATATAAAATATAAGTATATATAGAAATACACAAAAAGACTATATATATGCGTATGTACAAATACAAATCTGTTACATACAGATGCAAGGGAATGTATGGCAGAAGATGTAGGATATGTTGGATAAATATGAATAGGCTAAGCTGTGTATTGCACATAATTGTTGCTCAATGGGGCAGTTTTAACTGTTCATGAGATGGATCACCGAAGGGAAAAATCTGTTCTTGTGCCTGACGGTTCTGGTTAGGGTTGCACCAGCTGTGCTTAAGGTCTCACGTAAGCTGGGACGTAAAGTTCACACTAAGGGCTTAGTAACTACTAGTTAGTTTGTAACTAAGTCAGTGCTTAATTTGGTTGCACCACCTGTTCTTAAGGCAAGACTTAACTAGTACGCTGTAAGCTCTCCGTAAAGTAATGCGTAGTCGCATAATATGACGTTTACCTGTATTGATCCAATAAGCAGCCTTCAAATTTGTACACAGAAGTGTTAAAAAGCCATCAGTTTCAGACTGATCTTGTTACGGTTGATGTTCAAACCTGGTTTGCTCACGTAACTGTCAGCAGTAATAAATTTTATCCCCATTAAAATATGATATGTAATAAAAGTAGATTTGATAAATAGTATATTTGCCCTGTGTAAATAACAATATATAGGAACTGTATCTAAAATAAATAAGGGGTGATAAATAAGTATTAATACAGCAGGCTGGAAAAATAGACATTTATTCATTTTAATATCCTATATATATTTTTAATGTGTTGAAATTTGACACACTGAAAACTGCACATTAGATCGGTTTCATGCTGAAGAGCTGCTTAAAAGTTTTTGTTTTCTCTCTCGTAAATGTAAACGAGTGTAAATGTCAACATCATACTGTATGTCGAAAGGATTGAAGCCTGTCATCAAAACATGAGCTCATTGATTTCATTAAATATCAGTCTGTATTTTTTATTCCATCTGTTACTCCTGGTCGGAGGCTTCCGTAAATATTTAGTTTACACATTGGGTTACATTCTACCTTAAGTTTAATGGTGCAACGCTCAAATATTTAGTAGTGTGTAAATTATGACTTAGTGTCCATTTATTTCCACAACTAGCCTAAGTTGTAACTTATGTAGAGCTGATGCAACCGGCCCCTGGTGCTCAGAGCTCTGTAGCGCCTGCCAGAAGGCAACTGTTCAAAAAGGTAGTGGGCAGGGTGAGTGGGGTCCAGAGTGATTTTTCCAGCCCTTTTCCTCACTCTAGAAGTGTACAGTTCTTGAAGGGAGGGCAGGGGGCAACCAATATCCTCTCAGCAGTCCAAACCGTCCTTTGTAGTCTTCTGATGTCTGATTTCATAGCTGAACCAAACCAGACAGTTATTGAAATGCAGAGGACATGTAGAACTGTATCAGCAGCGTCTGTGGCAGGTTGAAATTCCTCAGCTGGCGAAGGAAGTACATCCTCTGCTGGGCCTTTTTCACAATGGAGTCAATGTGGGTCTCCCACTTCAGGTCCTATGAGTTGGTAGTGCCCAGGAACCTGAATGACTCCACTGCTGCCACAGTGCTGTTTAGTAGGGCTACCCCCTAATAGTCGACCAAACGATTGTCGATGAGAAGAGTCGTTGGTTGATCGCAGAAAAGAAAAACTCCACAGGAAGTAGCGAAGTCACACAGTCAGTGATGATCAGACATGATCGTTTACATGGCTGGTCCATGTAGTAATTAATTATTTCAGGCAGGAAATCCAAAATGTGGGATCATTTCGAGAGGGTAAAGGATGACCCAAAGAAGGTGACATACAAACATTCGCCTATCATTCATCGGCCTCAAACATGGCTTATCATTTGAAACATGTAAGTAGCCTAACGATAGCCACTTAGCATAGCCGCTTGCTCTAACGTTAGATAACCTAGATAAATATGCGCTATTAGGATTATCCAAGTGTTCATGGGGAAGCTAAATTAGTACCTCACTTACTGCATGTTTAACTTAATGTGCATTTCTCTCTATAAATTAACAAAATGTTCAGTATCCTTGCTGGTTTTTCCAAAACATTCAGAATCATTACCGCTTTTGCCGGTGTCGCTTTAATTTTAAAGGCTCATTATTACTGTTTAGTATTTCTCTGTAATGTAGAACAGTGTAAGCAATGTTACTTATAACATTCTTTCTCAGCCCTGGAACTCAAACTATTTTCTGATGCCCCACCAAAATATATAAATAATTAAATTAATATCATAAATGTGTGACAAATAGTCAACTAATGGCTTAAACTAACGACTACTAGTCAACTAGGAAAACATTTGGTCGGGGGCAGCCCTACTGTTTAGAATGGTGAGCGGGGTCAATGTTGTGGTGTTCTTCCTAAAGTCCACTATCATCTCCACTGTTCTGAGCGTGTTCAGCTCCAGGTTGTTTTGACTGCACCAGTGAGCCAGCCGTTCAACCTCCTTAAAGCCTGACAAATTAAATATTAGTCAGAAAATTGAGTTGTTTAAAAAAATAAATAAAATAAAAATACAGTAAATCAAA
The DNA here is from genome assembly GCF_019703515.2 of Myxocyprinus asiaticus. Classification (NCBI taxonomy): domain Eukaryota; kingdom Metazoa; phylum Chordata; class Actinopteri; order Cypriniformes; family Catostomidae; genus Myxocyprinus; species Myxocyprinus asiaticus. The sequence continues at coordinate 25,032,229 of NC_059391.1, forward strand.
AAAATTAAAAATATCATATTTGATCCATCAGGCTTTAAAGATCATTATCCTCCTAAAACCCAGCAATTCATTTTTGTGTAGGACTTTTGTTAATTAAGTTTCTCTTAGCTCATATATGCCAAAGTAGTAAATCTTTGGGTATTAAGAGGACATCCTGGGTTTTCAGGATGCACTAATCACAATCGCATACTCTTTAGTATGGATATATGGACGATTCAGCCCAGGGAATCGGGTACATCTGGCTAAATAAAAACCTTTTATAAGAACGACAGCTTCATATTGTATCTAATCCACTACAATATCACTTACCACTGATATGAAAACATATCTGATAGGTCATTTGTGATTTGAGTTATTGAGATTACTAAATAACGGTTCCATTTAAAAATAAACATTGTCCTTTATTATAATGAAGCTGTGATAGCGAAACTAATCAAATTATATTATAAGAAATCCATTGTTTGCTTGTTCGGCTTTGTTACCTAAATGAGAACTGGGACAGGCAAGATAACACACTCATCTGTGTGTCCACTCATAAATGCAGAATGAAAATGATCCGGCTTTATTAGCGGAGAATAATTAAAGGGCAGAAGGGTTTGTTAACCCTGATGTATTAACGAGAGGACAGACTGCAGTAACAGCCCAGAGAGCAAGCTAATTAACTCATGAACACGTGCACATCTCAAGAGTTTGTAAGGGGTGGTTTATGCTTGTGTAGTTTGAACAGTTGTTGAAGAGACAGTTCTCCCAAAAATGATGCCATTATTTACTCAATGTACAGGTAGCTATTTTCCATACAGTGACAGCATACAGTGTCAACTAATGGCTGTAGAGCTCCAATAAGGACAAAAAAGCACCACAAAGTACCATAAAAGTAGTCGAGATGATACGACTCATGGACTATATACACTTAGCAATCAGGTCTCATAGAATCACATTACTATACTTACATTTTTGTAAGATTATTTCAACATGGCTCTGTGTATATATCGCATTAGTTTCTTGCTGAAATGGGACGGACCACTGGTATTAAAATGAATGGGAGAAACTGGAATGCCCAACTGCCAAGGGATGTTGAAAAGGAAATCCTGCTTCACAGGTAAAAGAGCCAAATTACCTTTTAGATACAGACATTGGCTGCAAGTCTACTCAAGAAAGTGCACAAATGACGTGGTTTCTTAAGAAATTGCATTTTCATCTCACATTTGACTTTATTAAACTATCGGTTCGGTTTAGGTTTAAGCCATAGGGTAGCAAGGTCGGTTTTGTTAATTTAAAACTCGATAGAACATTAAATTTAAAAACCTTATCTGTTTGGGAGAAAATTAACTCTTTTAGCGCCACACAGTGAACAACACGTCACACATGAATGAACTCTATATGACTCTAATGACTCTAAGTTTCGAAAAGCATAACACACTTTCCAATGAAAGAAAAATAACACATTAATTACACAACTTCAAAACAAAAACCTTCATTAACAGCACAAGGGTTTACATAAAGGAACCATTTCTGGCAGTTCTTTTGGGTGATTTGCAAATTCCAGAAACGGCCATCAATAAACCTGTGCTGCAAATAAGTTAATCTGTTCATGCCAGTTAAATGATTGATGATTAAACATTGAACTGATTAGTTTTAAATGTTCGCTCTGAACATCAACTATTCATATTCATCTGTCAGTCGCAATGCAAAACCGCCAGTCAAATATTTTTGGAAATAAATCACCAGACTGTAACAGTGATGAGCCAAAACTGTTAAAATATAAGTATTAGAAATATAAGGGGGGGCCTGGGTAGCTCAGCGAGTAAAGACACTGACTACCACCCCTGGAGTCGTGAGTTTGAATCCAGGGCGTGCTGAGGGAATCCAGCCAGGTCTCCTATGCAACCCAATTTAAATTAAAAAAAAAATTTAAATAAAAAAAATTACAAAATAAAAAAAATGGATTAGAAATATAAGACACATCAAATTTCACAAACATGTTCAAAATTGTAAATTAATCAAACATTGGTACAATACAAGCTGATTCTACATAAAAACATAATGAATAGCATTGAATTGAGTGATTTATAATATATTGTATGTATAAAGGATCTTTGCATTGAGAAAAGGGTATTTTAGGTGTTTGGAGATACAGGCAAGAGTTTAGTCCCTGCAGAAAGAATTCCCTGCCATGATCTGAGAACATTTATCTTTATCCCTCCTGAGAAGTCAACGAGAAGCCAACATGAAACATCAATTACACTTATTTTTAAACAACTTGGTTAGAGAAAGTCTGTTTTTTCCCCAGAGTGCTCTGCTCTGTGGTGAGTAATGTTCAGCTCTTGTCAAATCCACTGTGCCCGCTGGCACCACATCGGTACAGAAAGCACCCTGGCCGTGAAGCTTGCCGCAATTTGTCAGAAAAAAAGTTGAGCACTCCAGACAGACACACTTTGATCACATTTGAAAGATCAGAACTTGATTCCTGAAGGGATAGTTTACCTATAAACATAAGGGGCCATCCAGTATGATGAAATTTTGATTTTGTATTGACTTTAACTGGTCTTTAAAGGTGCAGTATGTAAGATTCAGAAACCCTTGTTATTAATGACACCTGTGGCCATTAAGTGAACTGCAGCCAGCTACCTGTTGCTCGTGCTCGTGCTCGTGCACACACTCCATAGGGACGCAAGCATCGGCCAAAACAATGACGTAACGTACAAAGAGACTGAACGTAATTCATCAGCATCATGCTGACAGATGAGGTATCATAATTACAATTACACAGTTATGATTGTTTTACTACAAACTTTGAGACTGTATATTATATTTGACTCTCCAGCGCTGGAACAGGGCTAAAACACTGTGTGGATATAAGTCTGACTATGCGAGACTGTAGTTTGAAGTAATCACTTTTCTTTGTATGATACATTGACTGCATTTATACGATAGCCTATGTCGGCAATAGCTAGCTAGCCAGCTTTATCAACAGCTGTTAGCTAAATTTGGTGGATGATGACAGTAGCTGTTTATAAAATAGACTGTACTTTATAAATATGTTGACACAATTCAGTATTGATGTGATTCCATCACAACTGTCATTTTGATATATCGATGTGCTATTGTTTTATAATAATAGAATGTATATATTTTCTGTATAACCAAGTTACGTTACACTAATGAATGGGTCTTTTTGCATTATCTTGAACATTGTCTAGCATTCATTTCATGTGTTATTGTAGTTTAACTAGCTGAATAATTACAGATTAACATTGTTTATTAATGTGTTATTATAGTTTACCTTGCTGAATAATGACAGATTAACATTATGTCAGTTACTGTGAATCAGCATACCTGAATTTTAGTATAAAGAGAAGATCGTTGAAATTATTTGAAAGTTACGAAGCAAGGTAGCTTGCAATTCGTCAGCGTTAGCAGGCAAGATCAAGTTAGCTAAAATTACACAGATCAATCCTTATGGCACTATATTTCACATGCTTTGCAGTTATGTAAGCTTACCTGTCCAATAAGAAGAACGCCAATTCAGAGTCGGTTTTGATCCCCAAAAACGAACGAAGGTCCCTCCAGGAATCAAATGCCCTGCTGATGTTCACTCTAGTTTTCGCTCAACCATGATCACGTTCCCGCTTAGCCAGACGGGATTCAGTGGATAAATGTTTATTTTTTTGTTTTTTTGCTGGATTCCATCTCTAAGATAACGTTACCTAGTGTTGCAGACTGTCTGTTGTCGCTGTTGAATAGCGGAAGAGAAGCTATTACTGTCTGAGGGAAGGCTCTCGGGAGCGCGCATAAACGTCACATCCTGTGGATTTTCCCAGCAAAAGCGACCTGCTCCCTTCGCTTGAAAATCATTCTACAGGCTTTAATAGGCAACCTAGGAAGTCCGGGAAGGGCTCATTTTTTATGTTGCGTTACAAGCTGTTCACACATTGGCAGAAAAAAGGCGAATATTACATGAAAATTGTTACATATTGCACCTTTAAGCTTGTCACCAGCTTTTTTAGCAAAGAAGTTGAAGGTTCCTAGCGCAATGCAGTTAGTCACATGACAAGTGAGAACCAGTCATACACTGCGTTAACATAGCGTAATGAGTCTGCACGCAGCATATCTGAATATATGCGACCGTGAATGAGATTTGAGAGCTGCAGAGGGTGAATAGCGTTTGGAATTAACTAAATCGCCATTTGTACTGTTCAGCAAAGAAAATACAGATTTAGATTGGCATGAGGGTGAGTACAGGAAAATTAACTGTTATTTTGAGCGAACTAACCCTGGTTTGATTAAAAAAATTGTTAAGATAAAGGTTAAAATTACTGGGTTAAATTATTTAAATGTTTGCTTGAGGATTTTCTTTTGTAGAGTCTCTCGACACAGTTTGTACTGACACAGCTCTGACCTGGTTTAACTACACTGAGAGTGGAATAAAATATTAATGGAATCAACTGACAATCACAAGCTCGTAGTAATTTGGGCAGATAGATGCACAACTCATTCATCAGTGCTGCTATTATAGTCTGCCAGAGGCTTTCTATGCACTTAAATAGAACAACAAAGAATTTTCTAACAAACTACGTTGGTCCTGAACTATTATTATTTAAATGGTTGCATTATGAATTTATTTTCCTTTTATGTTCAACACAAGAAAAAAAAAAAAGGAAAACATAAGGGTAAGTAAATGATCACAGAATTTTCATTTTTGGGTGAACTTAAATACTGTCAAAAAAGAAGGGAATTTACAGAGAAAGTATTCAAACGTTCTATTAATTAGTATTAATGACTAAATGTAAATGAGACTGGTCTGTTTTGTCTGCTTCAGTGTGGGTAATTTTCCAAAGGGACTCCAGAAATTAGCATAAACATTAATTCCCTTACATTCATAGTTATTTTAATTTAATGAAGCTGAAAATATTTCATTATATTATAGCAGATGTTTTGCCAGTGCCCAATTTGTATTGTAGGGCTCTTAAAGGTGCAAAATAAAAACACAAATTTTCACTGTCCACTGTCTTTGACGTCATAGCTCCGAATGAGGCTAATCTTGCAGTCACGTCCAACAGCAGGACTTGACCGCAAAATTAGCCAGAGACTATTTAGTAGAGATGGGTCACTTCTGTTAAAATGAATGGGAGAATTTGGAACGGTCAACGGATGTAGAAAGGAAGTTCCAGCTTACAGGTAAAAGAGCCAGTCACCTTTTAGATACAGACATTATCTGTCAATCAACTCAAGAATGCGCATGCACATTAGATATACAATCTGGGGGGGAATAGTTTTTAGCGTAATCTGAGGTAAAGAAGCACAATTTACGATACTGTTGTTGTCAGATTTTACTGCTGATACTGTTGAAATATGTTCCTTGATTGTAATCATGACCAATCGTTTTGAGGATTTTGGTCTTTTCTCATTTAAGTAGATAGGAGCTGCACTGTCATGCTGCTTGTTTACATAGAAAATAGCAGCCCGGGAGCATTCCAAAGATGGCTGCCGAGTGACCTGACTTGCTAAAAAAGACTATGGATTAGCTAAGAGAGAATTTCTTTCATAAGTAAACAAAATTGGAATTATAACTGAATTATACCCAAATTAATCGAAGTAAATCGTATCTAACCCAGCCCAATCCATAAGCTAACATGGAACATTTCAAATTGTACTCCCATGGGGTCCTGCGCCAGCCGAGCAGCTGCCATTAAGATTAATGGGAATGCTAATGGCTAGCTCTCTCCATTATTATTATAAGCATCTTTGGAACAAACAAGCTAGCATTAGCCAAACTCACTTGTCATCTGCTTGTGTGCGGAACCAGTTGTGTTTAGCAAACAACAAAGATCCTCCAGACACCGTTGTCTGTGTGCTTCTGGATCAGGCTCAAATGTTATCAGGCAAGTTGGTTCAGCAACCCCTCAGTGTAATAACCTGTTTCTCCCTGGCCTCAGGTCACCTCACCCCCGCTGCATGCCGGTCATATTCACGCCTGATCATTTCCTGATTAGTTTGTCACCGCTGTGCTTTGTGGCACTTATAGCCTGTATATTCTCTACGGCTGCTACGATGCAGGTTGACATTTACCTCAACAGATAAGTGTTATTTCCTGCAGGCCTCTGTGGAGAGAGTGGAAGATATCGCCAGGTATCAGCAGAGAGACGAGAAGCAATAATGACCAGCGGTAAACAAACACCTTACTCCTGAAATGAAACACAACAGAGGAATACCAATATACAACAGACCTTAAATTCAGCCTCTTGAACAAGTCAGCTTAAACATATTTAGCTCATTTAGATCACATTAAAAGAATGTTCCGGGTTCAAAACAAGTTAAGCTCAATTAACAGGATTTGTGGCATATTGTTTATTATCACAAATAATAATTAAGACTAGTCTCTCATTTATTGAAAAAGAAGAAGCAAAAATCTTGGTTACAGTAAGGCCCTTACAATGGAAGTGAATGGGGCCAGTCCATAAATATTCAAATACTCCCTGTTTCAAAAGTATAGCCACAAGACGTAAACATTATGTGTTAACATGATTATAGTGTGGTAAAATCAGGGAATTACCTACGTTACTGCGTTTACCAGATTACAGGGTTTACTGCATTATATCGTCATGAAAACAAAGTTGTAATTAAGCAGTATCACACGAGCAAGAGTGCGATATGGCCCTACATCATCACTGTGGCCGAGAGCCGTAGGTAATCACAGCAGTGCTGATTTAGGGCCATAAAGCACGATTGCGAGTGTGATATTGCTTATATACAACAGTTCAATGAACAAGTAAATTTTTAAAAAATTAGGAAAAACTGAGTACGGTCATAAAAACGCATTTGTGCATGGAACTACTTTCTTACATGACGGATCAGAATCTGCCGTTGCTGGTTCAAAACAAATGATGCGTCCAAGCCTTCGTTAGTAATTCAAAAATATCACTTCAGAAATAGTATCACGGCTTGTGCTGTTTCCACCAAGTTATTGGATAAACAAGGATGGATGGATGTGTGTGTGTGTGTGAGAGAGAGAGAGAGAGAGCGAGAGAGGGAGAGATGGAGCATGTGCGATCACCTGTTGCCACTCCCAAGCAGAGATGCTGTCAGCTTTCTGAAGATCAGCTTCCTCAATGGAAAAATTGCCATCCAAGCGGGGGTATTTCTCCCTATTTCACGGTAGCCGGTGCGCAAGAGTCATTCACTATAGAAACCTCAATCTCCTCCGTCATTTTAAACAGTATGTCCTTTCCAATGTGGAAAGTCCGGTAAGAGGTAAGCACCTTGAGTTTGTGTAATTAATCAGTCTGTTGTGTCTCTCAGTTGTGATGAGCCGTATTGCAGAAGTTGTTTGTTTAAAGCCGTTTAAAGCTACTTCCTAGCTTTAGTAGTGTAGTAGTAATACAAGCGATCATGGAGTGCTGTTGTATGTAAACACTGATTGACGCTGACTTCACGTCATCTAACTGGCTCATATTACACAGAAAAATGATCTTTTGCCAACACCTGCTGGCTAACATATGCAATGTCAAAAAATTACATATAAAGAGACACATACAGTAGCTCTTAACACATCTGCACTGCTCTTACACTTTAGTTTAAAATGGCACGAACACAAGCGGAGTGATACATACAGTGAAGTGTCCAAGGGAGACCATCAGTACTCATGGAACGTCTCTCGTCCAATCAGATTCGAGGACCGGAACTAACTGCTGAATATTATTGGTTATAACCTTACACAGATAAGGTAAGAAAGTGATTTTATCACACTAAAATCATATTAACACGTATAATGTTGATTAAGCTTAACTTGTATTGAACCCAGAACATTATTTTAAGGTGACGAGCTTAAACACAAGTTAAAGTTGACATAAATTTGGATAGGCCCATGTAAAAATAAACTTGTTGTGAATGCCTTTTCATGACTTTAAAAAGCATCTTATTTAGGGTGACAATACGTCCTCTTTTTCCCGGATATGTCCTCTTTTTCGGACCTTAAAAAAGCATCCGGCCGGGATTTCTAAATTTGCGAAAATGTCCGGGATTCGGCTTTAGTTGCATTATGATGTGCATCTGGTCTAATACTTCATTGTGTGAGCGCACATATTTGCATTGCTTTAACCCCTCTTTGTAAGTCCCGCCTTCTCGCACACCAACTGGTCAATTATAAGAGGCTTGCAGCAACTATTGGCCAAATTCCTGCCTGTCAATCTCTCCGCGAATGCTCAAAGCGCTGTTGTGTTCGGCATCAAACAGCTTGACAGTAGCAGCAAATGACAGCTGAGAGGAAACAATGCCCAAACGAAAGTGCAAATTTACAGAAGATTTACACACAAAATTTCCATGATTTCATCCAGGTCGAGATCCGTGGGAAGCAGAAGGTATGACATGTAAAGCTGGCACTTATGTGTCAGTTGCTAATAAAGGTGCAAGTGATTTAGAAGCACACATTAGCTCTGCGAAGCATAAAGGGTCAGCAAAAGGTGAAAGTTCAACAGGTAAATTAACGGACTACTTTTTGCGACCAGGTAAAATTGTTATCACATTGCTTCATTTTCCATAGCCATTCAAAATAATAGTAATAGTAAATGAAGGTACACTCATAGCATCAAATATTTTATTTTAGTACATGGACATTCAAAAGAATGTTGGAAATGTTTATTTATTTATATATATTTATGTTATGCTAATAGAGTATCTTTTTCACTGTATTAAAGTGTGCATTCATAGTAACACTGTTTTGAACCCTATTATTCCACAGGGCCAAAAAAAGGTGTCCTCTTTATGGAAAACCAGAATATGGTCACCATAACTTATTTCATCTTATTGACCGATTAGGTGTGTTTTGGGCACTTTTAAGCAGTTTTTTTTTTTTTTTTTTTGCTGGTCATCTGTCGTGGTCATCCTGGTCTATTTGCAATAATAATAAACAACTTGCAGCAGTAACAGACTAGCATTGCTTATCTAAAACCAGTTAAGCCCATATTGGAATTTAAGCTCATCCAAACCAGTCTAAGCCTATTGCAGTTGGTTATGGTATGGCAAATATATCTAGTTGTGTAAATTTCAAAATGCAGAAAGCAAACAAATATATCTGGTATTGTGGTTGGATCTCTCCCTTGAGCAAGAGGGAAAAGTAAATGTTCTTATTTAACCAAAGCTGTCCGTTCAGTTCTGCTTCAGTGGGTTAAACCCGGCAGAAAGACCTCTGTGAATTTGCTGCCACCCTCCTGCATTCACCTCATTCGCCTTTTACCTTTCCCCACCCCGCTTCCTCTCTCTCGCATTATTCATAATTTAATCTCACAGTCCCTCTGTGTAAATACAGCCTGGTCTGCTTTCGTTCATCCCTTCCTGCCAGCAAATACACTGATTCAGTGACATGAAATTCCTATCTGTTAGAACTTTAAAAATCATAATTTTACAATTTAATCTAAACACCTTTTGAACTGCTCCGCACTGGGACCATCTTCATTAATATGTTAAAGCCAGGCCTAGACAGAATCTACAGGTTTTTTTGTTACATTTTCTGTGCTTATTTTGGTGGGGAAATCTCTTGAATTCTACAGAATGGATATATTAAACAGGGAACATGTGTTTTCCCTGAGCTGAGACTACTACATTTTATTGGTAGCTGAAAGCATAATCAAATTGGCCATGATATTTATGGTAGAAGCTATTTGCACTAAGTGTAAATAGCGATAGATGCTATTTACACTAAGTGTTACAAAGCAACAAAAAGCATCTTATTGCACTAAGTGCAAATAACATTAGATGCAATTTGCACTCTAGTTTATTTAGAGTCCCTCAGACACCTTACACCAACTCCTACCCCTAACCCTAAACATACCTTACAAAAATTAACCATGGTTTTACTACAGTAACTATAGGATCACCATGGTATTTTGTAGTAAAATAATAGTAACCACAAAATTAAACATGGTTACTATATTAACAACATATTGCTGTATAAACACCATGGTTAATTGCATCAAAACTATAGTTTCCACCAAAAATTTTGGTTACTACAATATTACTACAGTAAAACTATGGTTATTTTTATCCATATCAAACCCTTCTCTCAACTACCCGACCTTCACTGTGACCAAATCACTGTGAAGAATCACTTTTATTTATTATCATCAGTAGTTTTACAGGAAATATTAAGAGTGGAGACATGGGAAAAAGTATGACAAAAAGTGGGATTTGAACCCAGATCGTCAGCATGACAAAGCATTCTCACACCTTCCTAACACTCTGAGCTACTACAGCAACACATGGGGAGGCAATTTCTCGTAAACTCCTGTGCTTCCACCAGACTATTGGAGTGCAAATAGTCACCCCATTCTCATTCTCTTAACCCACAAAACCAACCTGTTAACCAGTTCAGTGTCTCTGCCCCATTGGAAAAATTTAAATATGCCCACCTTCATTTGACCAGCAGTTGACCCCTAAGAAATTTGGTCTCAGCAATGGTGGGCTGAGTTAGAGTAAACAGCCTTTTCCAACAAGATGGGCTATTTGTACTTAGTGTAAATAGACACTTCGAATATTTCAACATGAAGCAGCATTCGCAACCCATTTTACTTTCGTAATGTGAAAATTACGAGAGAAATTCAGCGAGGAAAATAGGACAGGACTTGATTTAAATCATCAGGAATCGATTGTATTTTGAAAAGTGGGCATTCGTGACCAGAATGGAGGAAGATATTTGAAAAAATAAAATGTATTTGTATTAAAATAATAACTTTAACAAAAATATTTTGTAACAGCACCTCCTAATGTTCTGGAGGTTATTTCAGTGCAGACGAGAAATGGCAAAGTGATCCAGCGTTTCAGCACTGCGAACTGGTGAATGTTGTTTAAATGAAGCTGGATGGCCAGCCTTGACCCTGTGACCATATGGTGTTAGTGACTGATTGAATGATTGAGACACACAGCAATGCTTCTGTGACTGGCGGCGACTGACCGCTATGTGCATCTGACCCTTCACTTTACCTAGCAGAGATGTGTCAGATGAGCTGTCCATTTGAACACACAAAAGCAGTGTCCTTCACTCTGGTGTCTTCCATTCATTTAGATGTTTAGATATAAGCGAGATACCTTGGCTGACCCATGTTCTTCATCCGAGCTGAGAACAATCACATCGGCTGCCATGCAATATTAGAATGTGTATCATTTCTACAATTTAATGCAGTTTCAGACTGATTTCACACTTGGCTTGATTGCTTGGTCCAAACCCAAATTTGCTTCCACCAAAATTATTTTCTTACTCTGTATTTTTCCATAATTTTCCAGTAAAAATCTCTCATCAAGATTACGATCAAAGAACGTATTTTAAATCAGCAGCAAAATCTGACAACACTGGTTTCATAAATTGTGCTTCTTAATTTTCCCGGCTTGTATATCTAATGCGCAAGCGCATTCTCGTGTTGATAGACAGGTGATGTCTGTTTCTAAAAGGTGATTGGCTCTTTTACCTATAAGGCGGGACTTCCTTTCTACATCTGTTGGCCGTTCCAATTTCTCCCATTAATTTTAATAGAAGTGGCCCATTCTCTGCTAAATAGTTTCTGGTATCAATACAGTACCTGAGTGCTGAATATCCTATTTCATTCATAAATGCATCACATTATGGAAGAAAAAAAAATGGGTTGTGAATGGTGCTGACTAATTATTTTGGCTAATTTAATAATCTTTTCAGCAACCAATATGACTGCCTACCAATATTCTTGCTATAAACAATGTAGTTTAATATTAATGACACAATAGAAATTGGCAAAGATTCTTATAGATTATTTTACAAATTTATCCTAAAGTTTTAGTGTAACGATTAGCAGAGATGAGAGACGATGGATCTACACACAGGCTTTTTAACGGAGATGATGAAAAAGGTGAATACAATCAACATGGAGCAATACACAGAACTTACTAGTAAGATTAACACATAAGGAACATACAAGGAAGCATAAGAACTGACAATAAGTGAGTGAAACTAGAGGGTATATATACAAACAGATGATTGATGAGGGAACAGGGAACAGGTGAGGACGATGGGGAACAGATGGCTGTGATGAGGGCAGTGCAACAATGGAAATGTAGTATGGCAAACTAACAACAGAAGACAATAACCATGTCAACATAAGAGTCCTTATGAACAGAAAGGTGACAAACTGTGACATTTAGTATTTTGACATTTTATTGACACATTAATGTTGGTCCTGACTACTGAAATTTTTGAATTGTGTAAACTCTATTCTCATTGTATTATTTGCTTCAAACAGCAGTTGCTTACATTATCATCATAAACATGAGTACAAGAGTACTAGCAACAACTTTTTACCTCTGTAGCAAGCTATGTGAAATCAGGAAGACATGGCCTTTTTATTTCCGTATTTTTAGCCCTTGAGATAATTGGATTTACTAAAAAACTAAATAAATTAATATAATATAATATAAACAAATGCGTGCTTGTGTCTGTCAGAACTTTGATATGAATATTTTGAAATTAAACTTCAAATAACTTACTTGTAGTTGACTCTGTATATTATGCTGGAATACAGGAAAGAATTGTAACATTTTACTAAAAAATTTACTACAGCTTTAAATATCTTCAATAACCATTAACTTTCACAAATTCATACAGGTTTGTTCAATACTAATTGCGAACCATACTGGAGTCCATGTGAACTCTATCTCAGACCCCTGGTTGACTCGAGTGTTTCTTTAGTGTGTGAAAACAGCCTCAGTTCTCCGGTCACCAGTTCATTTTAGATCTGATGATGAATACCTGGCAGCACAGGTTCAGTGGCATCTAACGTAATGCACTGAGACCAAACACTGTTTCTTAATTAAGCAGGAGAGATTACAGCCCACAGAATGACTTCAAAGGGTTCAAACTCTCTTTCATTTCCACCAAGCAATGAGAATGGACACATGTGTCTGTCAGCCTGCTGTCTATCTGTCTAACATTAAGAGAAGTCTACTCAAGCACAGGACATGCAGATTTACTAAGCTAACCAGTGATTGTAGCCAAACGCCTCCTGACAGACGTCCAGTTTAATGTTCGAACATCAAAGCAGAAACTTCCCTGATGGACAGCAGCGTCGATTTGTCCCGGGCAGCAGGAAACATCAGAGATCTGAACAGAATGTAAGGCTTTTGGTTCAGGTTGTTTGTTCCAAACTTGACTTCCATTCTACCCCTCTCCCTCTGCTGTCAGTATTTTCAAATTGTACTATTTGGTCTAAAGTTGGAACCACTATATATGTACTGTTCACTCCAACCAATCAACGTACCAATCAAGCATCCTCAGGTCTGCACCAAAAACCGAAGTCAAAATGTTCTTCAGCACAACAACATAATCAACCTGTTCTATAAACTCTTCTTTATCACTTTCACTTAGACTGCCAAAACACATTTCTGTTTATTTTACATTAAGCAGTCAAACGGAGCTGTTTAACCTTTGCATTCGCATTTCTTCAGTAGCTCCTGGTAATGTACCTGATTCCCATTTAAATCCATGTTATCAATTTTTACTAGACTAGAGCTTTGTCCTCCCTATCAGAAAATGCATGAATATGTAAACAAACGTGTTAATGTTTATAAAATTTTGAATTTTCTTATCAGCTTAGGGAAGTATCTCAAGTCTGACCTTTTTATGTATTCACAAAAGATGGCAAACACAACTGCAGGTGAGGTCGGATTAGAGTCAAGGCGGTCACAGATATTTTGCAGGAAAAGCCGGATACATACAGTATGATTTCTGACACAATTTTGCTGTCTGAAACAAATTTCGGGAATCATAAGAGATTTCTATAGCCGCTGGGCAAAATTGGTATTTGGTATAGCCTCTGACAAATTTCAGGCTGCAGTGTAGGGCTGGGTATCGCCAACCACCTGACAATATGATACTTATCGTGATACATAGTCACAGTTATATCGTGAAACACCAGAATATAATAATTATATCATGACTGAAGCTGTGCCAAACATTTTGAAGACAGACTTTGGCATTTTAGAATAACCAGAGCAACATTTGAGATCCTATGCCACAATAATGATGACATTCTTTGAGGAATTATGTATTCACATGACTTTGTTAATGCGCATCTATATTGCTAAATAAATTATAAGAATATTTTTGGTAAATGCATTTCCATCATAGTTTGTGCGCATGTCTTCTTACCAAACAAAAAAAGTTCCACCTCAAGCACGTGTGGATGTTTTTTATGCGACTTTTGGAAACTTTATTTGCAACTTGGTTTTTCCATCTAATGTTCTTTATGCAATATCCCAAAAATGTGCATACATATATGAGGATAAAAACCCAGCTAATGAGTATGTCGGAACATGGTTGATGATGTAAAAAGTCCTAAGATGTATCCTAAGCTCCCACGGTCATGAAAAACCTGGAAATGTCAGGTCATTTAAAAAATGTCATGGAAATAAATAAAATCTTAAAGGAATATTTCGGGTTCAGTACACATTTGACAGCATTTGTGGCATAATGTTGAATACCACAAAAATAAACTTTGACTTGTCCATCATTTTCTTTAAAATAAAGCAATAATCGTGGTTACAGTGAGGGACTTACAATGGAAGTAAATGGGGGCCAATTAACGTAAACGTAAAATACTCACTGTTTCAAAAGTATAGCCACAAGATGTAAACAATATGTGTGTTAACATGATTTTAGTGTGATGAAATTGTTTACTAACCTTATCTGTGTAAAGTTATATCCAAATTTGCAACTTCATTGCCATGACAACCCTGTAATCCTGGTAAACAGTGATTTAAACAAGTTTTAACAGAATAATAAATTTAAAGGGTTAGTTCAACCAAAAATTAAAATTCTCTCATCATTTATATTTGTGTATGCCCTTCTTCTGCAGAACACAAATTAAGATAGAAGAATTTTTAGAAGAATTTCTCAGTCCATACAATGCATATGAATGGGTGCCAATGTTTTGAAGCTCCAAAAAGCACATAAAGGCATCATAAATGTAATCCATAAGATTCCAGTAGTTAAATCCATGTCTTCAGAAGTGATATGATAGGTAGTGGTATGTATTACTTTCATGATGCCTTTATGTGGATTTTGGAGCATCCAAATTTTGGCACCCATTCACTTGCATTGAATGGACCTAAAAAGCTGAAATATTCTAAAAAGCTTTGTCTGTGTTCAGCAGAAGAAAGAAAGTTATAAACATCTTGGATGGTATGAGGGTGAGTAAATGATGAGAGAATTTTCATTTTTGGGTGAACTATCCCTTTAAGTGCTTTAATAACATTAACAGATTCACATTTTTGCCTTTAAACCCTCCAAAAATTGGCCCCATTCACTTCCACTGTAAGTGTCTGTAACCTTGATTTTTACTTCTCTTTATTTTATTTTTTTTAAGAAAAGGAGGGACGAGTCAAATATTTATTTTTTTTTTTTTTTGGTAATCAACAATATGACACAAGTGCTGTTAATTGATCTTACCGCTAACTTTTATTGAACTGGAAATATCCCTTTAAAAATGAATGGATATTTCAAATAAAAATGACATTTTTCAAGAAATGCTCTGCTCTAAAAAAAAATAATCGGCTAAAAATAGCTCATTGTGAGTGTAATCTCTATAAAATGGTTTATAAAAATATTTTTCAAAATGTCTAGAAAATCATGGAAATCCATTGGTCAAAAGGTGTGAGAACCCGGTATATTCAGCAGCATGACACACTGAACTGTCTGGCATAAAATACTGCTGATTTCTGTCTTCACTTTTACCCAAGATGTCACAAGAGGATGGAAAAAACACACAGTGTACAGCCAGCTTTAGGGTCTCAATCATTTGGTCACAGACAAGTATTTTCACGGCTAACAGTTGTCATTGGTGATTACAGTTTCCTGCGGAGAGAGCCGTCTCAAAAGTGGGCGAACCAATTGTCAGCAACATTCACGACGAAAATCCCCTCCATTAAAAAGAAATTAAAAAGAGCCTTCCTGGAGTCTTGAAGTGCTGAAAATATCAGCATGCAGAATCACAAATTCTCCTGCATAATTATAAAACCACATCAGCCAAGGACACTGATAAACAGCCAGACATGGCTTTCAAACCACATTTACTTCCAAATTTCTCCCTGATTTTCCCATTCTGGAGAAAAGAGCAACCATCTCTGAGAAATAATAATTCTGTCAGCCACTTATTTGGCCCTGTGCACCGTGAGCTAGACTTGGTTGGATGCCTGTCTGGCATTGCCTTAGAGATGGGGATAACGATGCCTGTTGTTGCCGTAGAGATGAGGATGAAGATGTCTTTCTGAAATGTGTGTGCGGTTCCTCCCTGCGCCAGCCTGACACTACAAATACTGTACAGCACTGATAAATCTGCCAGAACTCTGATGGTTAAGACAAACTCAGTTCTCTCAGTAATAAAGTGATTTCTCTCCCTGTTCCAGAGTTTATTACTGTTCTGCAGAGCTCAGACAAATATATATAGTACTGTGCAGAAGTCTTAGGCGCATTATATTTTTCACAAACACTTGATAAATATAATGGTTATTTTATATATTCTGTTTTTAGTGTATCAGTTGGAAATATCCATTTTAGATTTCAATATTCCCTTTGCAAATAGAACAAGGAGCCCTACAACAGATGCCCGGATCTCAACATCATTGAGTCTGAGATTCCATGAAGAGACAGAAGCAACTGAGACAGCCTAAATAGATAGAAGAACTGTGGAAAGTTCTACAAGAAGCTTGGAATATCCTATCTGCCAACAACCACAAAAAAACTGTGTCTGGGTGTACCTAGGAGAATTGGAGAATTGGCAAAGGTTGTTTATATATATATATATATATATATATATATATACACCCTCCATTGAGAAAGAGATCCTTATGGATTTAAAAACACGAGATGTTCTGCATGACCGTGTGATTGCTTAATTTATTAAACAGGAAAGGAGGACTGATTTTCACTTCAAGTAAATTGGTAAGTGCTTTTTGCATTGTTATAGCAACATCAGGAGTTTTCTAAGTGTAAATTAGGCTGCTGGAGCATTCAGTGTCATATCAAGTTTTGAAAAGTAGTGCTGCGTTCCATTCAACTCAGAAAGTCGGATTTTACAACTTCCTACTAGGAAAAGTGCAATGGAATGCATCTTGAAGTCAGAATTACAACTTGTAGGCTCGTGCAGAAATTCTCATCTCCGATTTCGCCGAGATGCAGGGACATGATGTCTCTCAACACTCAGGGAGATATACAAAGTAAGTGATAAACATTCACTTTATTAAGTATATATTAAATATATTTAATATATAAATGAGTTCGTTTCCACATTACATGATATTAAAGCTTGTTTAACAAACGCCTGCTGCAGAAACAGGTATATAAAACATTACAATCTCTTTTGATAATCGTACACCTGAAGCACAAATGCTAGCACTGTAGCATTGTTTATCAGTTGGGTTGCTAGGAGACATCTCTAATGAGAGTCGAACCCCTGCTATGCTAACTGGAGCGTTGCAGTTTTGTTTCCTTAAACGTCATCTTCCGAATATCAGGGAATGGAATGCATTTATGGTCGGAGATATCAAGTAGGAATATCCCTCATCCAGCTTGAATGGAACGCAGCATTACCGTGTACCCTGACGAAACGAAAGTGTTAAGTTTATACTGTGAATGCACAATTTGCTTACAAGTGAGAAAAGTTTATACTGCAAAACACAGTTTGCACTTACTGTGAAAGTCCAAAAGCTAAAGGGATTATTTTATACTGAGTATCCGGTGAAGGTGTATATATTGATACACATCTGAGTTTAATCAGTGTATTTTGCACTTAAGAATTCAGTGCAAGTGTATGTTTCGAAGCACATTTTGAATATATTCACTATGTAACATTTAATAGCCTAAATTTTAATGTCTTTATTTTCTTTATATTTCTGTGGGAATATAATAATAGTGTTCTCAGAGTAGAACATTTAATATAGTCAGGAGACACAAAGTACAGTGGTGGTACTGTTTACTTGGTAAATATGAGCAAAGAAGGCTGTGGAAAAAATCTGCATTGTTTATCCTTTTGATTTTTCATTCAGAAAATTTACAAAAAATCTTACCTTTAATTGAAGAAAAACAATTGAAAAAGGGGAAAAATCTCATTATTAAATAAGTATTTTTCTCCAAAACACATTAGCCACAATTATTGGCACCCCTAGAAATTCTTATGAATAAAATGTATCTGAAGTATATATTCCCATTCATATTTTACATTTTTAGTGCACCTAGGTGACTAGGAACATGAAATTGTTCAGCCATGTCTTCCTGTTTCACAGGGGTATAAATATGAGGTAACACACAGGCCAAATTCCCTTAATCATCAATCACAGTGGGTTAGACTAAAGAATATAGTTCTGATGTGTGGCAAAAGGTTGTTGAGCTTCACAAAATGGGAAGTGGCTATAAGAAAATAGCCAAAGTATTGAAAATGCCCATTTCCACCATCAGGGCAATAATTAATAAAGTTCCAATCAACCGGAGATCTTAAGAATTGGCCTGGAAAAGGACGTGTGTCTATATTGTCTCCACACACAGTGAGGAGGATGGTTCAAGTGGCCAAAAATCTCCAAGGATCACAGCTGGAGAATTGCAGAAATTAGTTGGGTCTTGGGGTCAGAAAGTAAAAAAGAAAAAAAAAAAGAAAAAATTGAGAGGGTTTCAAGGAAAAAAGCCTCTGCTCTCATTCAATAACAAACTCAAGCATCTTCAGTTTACCAGACACTACTGGAACTTCGAATGCGACCAGGTTCTATGGTCAGATTAAACAACCCGGTTTATAGGTATACAATGAGGAAAATACTCACGCATGAACAGATGCACGTACACACATGCTCCTCTAATGTTCAGCTCCCATTTTCACTCAGGCTGACTCCTTTAATTAGATCGAAGAACATTGACAGGAAACCATCAACCACACTGTTGCTGAGTCTTGGCCTCTCACTCTCTCTTTGTTTTCTCTCTTGTCTAGTCTCTATTCATTTCTCCAATGTCAGGCTGGTTTCCTGCTCATCAGGTGTAGAGAGGTCTGTAATCAAAAATTCACGTTCTTTGCAATTTTCATAAGGTTACATCAGTTGGTGCTGACCAGTCATTGTCTTGTTGAGTCAGATTTAAGACCGAAACAAGTCTTATTATCCTCTATTAAAAAATGTAAATGTACAAATCCACAAAAAAGGCCTTAAGAAATAATATGTAGGCAGCATTTTATCTACAAATTACAACAAAGCAGATCTTATCTGAAAACTATTTGACTATTGGAAAATATTGCCCCATAATGTAAAAGTTAATTTCTGACGCTGATGTGCATACCAGTTAAAAATGTCTTGCAAGAACGGTAGTGAATTGGAATGATTAATTCACTTGAAAGACTAGCTTTGAATTGTTCATGACCAAAACATCAGCCAGTTAAACATCAATGCTTTTCTTATGTGACAGAAATAATTTCAACCAAACCGAACATATGGAGGCAAAACTCTGATTACTGCAATCCTACATATCAATGAGGGAGACAAAGGGGGCTCATGCATATTATAATGTGTTGTTTTCCCAATCTGGGAAAGTAAATGTGTAAATTAACACAACAGATTGCTGTGACGCCTCCACTTATATTCTAACAGTTGACGACATCATGTTGTTTCATATGTGCATTCGTGTATGAATCAGTTAATCTTATTCATGCTATGAGCTGGTGTAACGGGAGCCAGCTGATAGATAGCTGTGCAATATGTATAAACCTCACTCTCCTGACCACAAGAGGTGCACTAGCAACTGACGCTAGAGGCTTTAGCCTCCTTGTTAGCGCACCTGCCTCCCACACTGGAGACAGCAGTTCAAGTCCCGTACGGAGCGGGTAGAACAGGAGCATCACAATGGTGCCAAAACCTGGATAGGAGTGAGGTTTAGGGGGGTGAGTGTAACAGGAACCAGCTGATAGAAAGCTGTACAATGTGTATAAACCTCACTTACCTGACCTCAAGAGGTGCACTACAGGCTATAGCCTTTAGCCTCCTTGTTAGCGCACCCACCTCCCACACTGGAGACGCCGGTTCGAGTCCCGTACGGAGCAGGTAAAACAGGAGTGTCACACTGGCATACTTCTTTTTAGATACAAACCACAGCAGCGTGATTCGAGAACATTTAGATTTTCTGTAATTGTAGCAATTACAAAAGGTCAATTAAGTTGAAAAACAAACTACTGTTCTTTGAAACTGTAACAAGCTACTCATAATTTGAAGTATTAACCACAGGCAAACTATACGAGCTATACATTCGCTATACTACAGTATAAGCTACTAACAAAAAGTAGCAAACTACATTGAAACAATTTAAGGGGGCAATACAGTTTTAAATATATAATCATCCAAGGTAGCACATTTTTTACTATCTAATTATCTGCCACAAATAAAATGAGGACCTCAATAAGGGTGACAACATTTAACCTGAGCAGACAAATTTGCACTAAATACGACTAGTAAAACTGGAAACAAACTAATTTTTGCAATTAGTTACGAATGTGGTGCGTTCGAACTGCTATGGAGCTTCTCAATCAAATGAAATCGTTTTTTGACATTTCTTTCCCATAAACATGAACCATGTGATCAAGCTGATTCACTCAAATGAATCACACTTCCCAAACAAGGACGTGGCCAGGAAATTACTTTTGGGAAGGCCTAAAAAAAATGGATGGGCCAAATATTTCCCCTTTTTTTTTTTTTTTTAACCAAATTACCCTTAACCACAGAGAAGCGGCATATTCAAACTGTTCTTTCACACTTTCAGAAATCAGAATTAATGCATTTTGTTTACTATTTTATAAATATATATTTGAAGTCAAAGAATAATCTCTAATTTTCTGGATGGGCCTGGGACTAATTGGGCCCACCCCAGTTTACCCTTGGCTACGCCACTGTTCCCAACCCTATATGAGTGAGAAATTACATTTTAAGAGAGCGCATTTGTTTTTTTGCCTCAGTTCGCTCGGCTAAAAAAACAGCCTTAGCATTTTGTCACACTAAAATGTCACTACAAAAGCAGCAACGTTTTGAAAGCAGCTGAGAAACTGAAAAGATACTGATTAAGTTAGTAACGTCACTACTTTTAGTTAGTCACTCGCCGACACTGCAGTTTAGTTGGTTTTAGAATTTTCTATCCAGTGCCGTTTTAGCATGTTTCTTTTTCAAAAGGAGTAGAATCAAATTCTCCTTCACCCAAGCTCAACTCTCCTCTGCTGCTCCGAGATAAATCGCTTGACATTCCAATGTTTTGTTGCTCTTTTTTGATCATCAAACATTCCGGCGCTGGTTTACCAGGATAAAACGCAAGAGAAAAAGAGACAGTCTTTCATGATATGAATGTGTCTGGACGTTTAATGCACTAACGTGGGCACATTGGAGCTAAATGTTGTGCTGGAAGAACTTTTGACAGATGAGAATTCCTGGCAGTGCTGATCTCATGGGAAAAAAAACTGTTCATTTGTGTTTGTGTTTGACATGATGAAGATGGGACCAAGATGATTTTTGTTGTCCTGTGGTAATTAGGGGAGGTTGGTATGACAAAACTTATTTATCATGGTAAATGTATATTTTGCAATACAGATATTTTCGCTGGAAGATATTTTTGGTCTTTTTATTTGGAACTTCATGGATGCAAACCAAAAGTAAGATTATTCATAACAAATAAATAAGTCTGGTGTCAGTGCAGAAACATCAAAACATTACAAATAGTATAAAACTGAAAAGAATCATTTTTCTCCATTGATTGTGGCTTCGTTCTTTTGGCAAAAGATGTTGTTTATTACAAGTAAAGAAAAAAAATATTATTTGGAGCTGTGATGTCCCATATTTGACTGGTATAAAGTTAGCAACCCTACATATAATATCTGATATACAGTACCTGTTACTGCACATCAATTGAATCTTATAAAGTGACAACTTAAACTAAACTACACTTCGGGTTGTGCCTAATTTAATAACAATTCAACTTTGTCTTGACTTGTTTCGGACACATCCTGCTCTGTATTTTCACATTACTCTATGTTTCTGCTTTCAGTAAAGCAGTTCCGCCCACTGATAGCCTCGCAAAAATATTGCAGTACAAGTGGAATAGTTACATGGAATGTAAGTCAGAAGTTTACATACACCTTAGCCAAATACATTTAAACTCAGTTTTTCACAATTCCTGACACTTAATTGTAGAAAACATTCCCTGTCTTAGGTCAGTTAGGATCACTGCTTTATTTTAAGAATGTGAAATGTCAGAATAATAGTAGAGAGAATGAATTATTTCAGCTTTTATTTCTCTAATCACATTCCCAGTGGGTCAGAAATTTGTTAGTATTTGGCATCATTGCTTTTAAATTGTTTAACTTGGGTCAAATGTTTTGGGTAGCCTTCCACAAGCTTCTCACAATATGTTGCTGGAATTTTGTCCCATTCCGCCAGACAGAACTGGTGTAACTGAGTCAGGTTTGGAGGCCTCCTTGCTCGCACACGCTTTTTCAGTTCTGCCCACAAATTTTCTATCAGACTGAGGTCAGGGCTTTGTGATGACCACTCCAATAGCTTGACTTTGTTGTCCTTAAGCCATTTTGCCACAGCTTTGGAGGTATGCTTGGGTCATTGTCTATTTGGAAGACCCATTTGCGACCAAGCTTTAACTTCCTAGCTGATGTCTTGAGATGTTGCTTCAATGTATCCACATAATTTTCCTTCCTCGTGATGCCATCTATTTTGGGAAGTGTACCAGTCCCTCCTGCAGCAAAGCATCCCCCACAACATGATGCTGCCACCTCAATGCTTCACGGTTGGTATGGTGTTCTTCAGCTTGCAAGCCTCACCCTTTTTCCTCCAAACATAACGATGGTCATTATGGCCAAATAGTTAAATTTTTGTTTCATCAGACCACAGGATATTTCCCCAAAAAGCAAGATCTTTGCCCCAATGTGCACTAGCAAATTGTAGTCTGGCTTTTTTATGGCAGTTTTGGAGTAGTGGCTTCTTCCTTGCTGAGCAGCCTTTCAGGTTATGTCGATATATGACTCATTTTACTGTGGATATAGATACTTGTCTACCCGTTTCCTCCAGCATCTTCACAAGGTCCTTTGCTGTTGTTCTGGGATGGATTTGCACTTTTCGCACTAAACTACATTCATCCATTCCTGAGCAGTATGATTGCTGCGTGGTCCCATGGTGTTTATACTTGCGTACTATTGTTTGTACAGATGAACATGGTACCTTCATGCGTTTGGAAATTGCTCCCAAGGATGAACCAGACTTGTGGAGGTCCACAATTGTTTTTCTGAGGTCTTGGCTGATTTATTTTGATTTTTCCATGATGTCAAGCAAAGAGGCACTGAGGTTGAAGGTAGGCCTTCAAATACATCCACAAGTACACCTCCAATTCAGTTCACCTCCTATCAGAAGCTAATTGGCTAATTGTCTAAAGGCTTGACATAATTTTCTGGAATTTTCAATAATTAACAATTGTTGGAAAAATTACTCAAGTCATGCTCAAAGTAGATGTCCTAAACAACTTGCCAAAGCTATAGTTTGTTAATATTATATCTGTGGAGTTGTTAAAAATTTGTTTTAATGACTTCAACCTACGTGTATGTAAACTTCTGACTTCAACTGTATATACTGCCATACCGCCCAGCCCAAGTGGTAATTACAGTTTTTGAGTCATGATTTTAGTTTGACGGTAAGCTACTCTTCTCTCTGGCATGTGGCATTTCTAAAAATGGCCACAAATTTTGTAATATGGTCAAACAACAGTAGTTCAGAATGACTCCACCCTGACCAGAAGATTCTGCCAGCCCAAACACTTTTCCATCTGCTCACAAAATACTGTCCTACTCCGCAGAACATATGCCAACCTAATTGCATTGGTGGCATTTCTGTTTTGCATTGCTTTGCTTTATGCAATGCAACTTAATGTCATTACTTGATGTTAGGGATGTGCAAAACTGCATATTTTTTGCAATTGACTAGTCAGTGGCTTGCCTAAATGACTAGTTGACAAATCTGTGAGTGCTTTTTCATGCACGATCTTACAACAATTACGCTTAATAAGCCAACAACATTTGTGGTCATGTAAATGCCCTAAATGGTGTTCCTTTATCGGAGTACGGTTAAAAAGGTTTAAGCAAAAAATTATCTGATCGACAAACGTTTTCATGTCCTATGTAAGTGTAACAGGAGCCAGCTAGTATGTGATAGCTGTGCAGTATGTGTAAACCTCACTCCCCTGGCCTCAAGGGGCGCAGTAGCGACTGACACTAGGGGCTGTAGCCTAAAGCTTCTCTTTAGCGCGCCTGCCTCCCATGCCAGAGACGCCGGTTCAAATCCAGTTACATAAACACCTTTGATAAGCCGGTAACTTGCTTACTGGCTTATCCAATGTGCACAACTTAAACAAGTCAAGTAATTGTTATTTGTATAGCACTTCTCACAACACACATTGTTTCAAAGCAGCTTTAACAGAAAATTAAGCTGTAATATCTACAAAGTCTTAGAATCATCATTGTGCAATGTATATAAAAATATGAGTGTAAATTGTTTTCAAAATAAATAAGTAAATAAGTAAATAATAATTGTATTTAAAACCCCTGTGAGCAAGCTGAAGGCTACTGTGGTAAGGAACACAAAACTCCATAAGATGTTGGTTAATGGAGAAAAATAACTTTGGGGGAAACCAGGCACACTGTGGAGGCCAGTTCCCCTCTGGCTAAACAGCATGAATATAATGCCAATATTGGTTATTTATGTGTAGTGCAAGTCATGGTTTAAATTAGTAAACTAAGTAATGGTTAAGGGCCAGTGTTTAAACAACAATATTTTGTATGAACTGTAAGATTAATGAATAATGTCTTTGAAGTTCATCCTTGATTAAATGCAGAAGTTCACATAGATGCATTGTACTTTGTTAGTTGGCTGATGAAGGCTTTTGTTGGCAATTAACTGATAGTCTTTGTATTCCATTTTAAGAGTGTAATCTATCAGTAGACCAAGGTGATGCAGGCAGAGATCAGTGAGGTGCATCGCAGTTCAACTGGCTGGTCATTTCGGTGAGGTCCATCCTAAATCCAAGGTTCCGGCAGTGGCATATGAAGTATTCCATGTTTTACGGTTGGAGTTGGCATCAGTTCATCCTCTGTGAAGTCCATCACCATAGATGGAAGTTAAACAAGTGTTGTGTGCATGTCTGTTTATATTTTGACATCAAAAACAGAGAATAACCCGATGATTTCAAGTCTCATGTAACTGCGGTTTTCTTGCGTTGTCTGTTTTTTTTTTTTAAATAAACTGATTGGGTAGTTCTTGGCATATTTCTGTGCATGTAAATGTGCTCACTGGTAATCCTTGTATAATTAGACTGGTTAAGCCCAATCGCAGCATTTTAAAAATTGTTTTGGGGGGGCGTAAAATAACCATTCCAGCACACCTGCTGTTGACTGTACTAAAGAGTATTACAAAGCAGTCGTAGTGAGCATGCATCGAATGCGTCCATATGGGCTCCCGGTCAAAAGAGGATACTTTGAAAGGCTAGAGCGCTTAACTGTGTGCAAGATGTAATGGCACATGGGGAAAAAACTACATATACCCTAGCGTTTGAATGTTCTCATGAGAACTTAAGGTTGTATTGAGTTTGCTTCAGTCCTTGTGCGAACATGTGCAAATTGTGAGAATGCATGAATAAGCTTCTCTCATTAATGTGCATGGGAGTGCCGGGCAGAAGTGAAGCTTTAACGTGAATTAGGACTACATTTTTGCTTTGTTTTGCACCCAAAGCTGTCATATTGCTCAGAAGACATGGATTAAACAACTCGAGTCGTATGGATTACTTTATGCTGCCTTTATGTCATTTTTGGAGATTGAAAGTGATGGACTCCAATTGGCACTGAATGGACAAAGACTAATCATACATCCATTTAAAAAAGTCTTTGTTTGTGTTCTATAGAAGTAGGAAATACCAATTCGATTGGTAAAAAGTTTGGAAAGCCATAAGAGAAAGTAAATGATGACTTAACAGCTTAAACCAGCTTGGACCAGTGTGGACATTCATGCTGGTCTGACATCACTAATCGACTAGTAATTTGTTGGACTAATTTTTGGGCCAGCAGCACGTTGAAATTGTACATGCAAATGTCTGTCCCTGGTCTGTTTGTTTCTGGTTTATGCTTCTTCCCATGTCGCCGGTGGGAAAGGTCATGTGATTTAAATGTTCTTGCTGACATTATTCATCAGCTGTCTGAATCACAGGCCTGTCAGCACCAAAGCAAAGAAGCACTGCATCCTTTCAACACCTTCCCAGATTGTGTTTGTGTGTGCGTGTGGATGCTTTTAAACGCTGACAGTTAAATGCAGCATTCTTATCCCAGTAACATGGTGTCTTTTCCTGACAGAAATCATATTCTCGGGGTTTTGGCTACTGTTTTCTAGTAATCACCGGCATTTTCTGTTTCCTCCTTGACTGTGACACTAAACACTTCTCTTGCATACAGGTGTGAATTTACAACTGCAAGGATCATTTGTGGAAGAGATGATTTAGCAAACACAATCTATCTCCTGTTGGGTTTTTGTGTGTGTGTGTGTGTGTGTGTGTGTGCTTGAAACTGCTGACGATGTGTTAGATCCAGAAAACCCAGAGGCAAACATATGTTTGAGCTGCACACGAGCATCAGCAGACATATCACCCTGTAGCCAGCAGTGGGTGCTTACCCTGCTGTCTGTGTGGGTCCTAATGCTCCAGTATAGTGACGGGAACACCATACTGTAAAAAGGCACCATCCTGCGGATGAGACGTTAAACCGAGGTCCTGACTCTCTGTGGTCATTACAAATCCCAGGGTACTTCTTGTAAAGAGTAGGGGGTGTAACCCTGGTGTCCTGGCTAAATTCCCCCATTGGCCCTTCTCAGTCATGGCCTCCTAATAATCCCCATCCACTAATTGGCTCTATAACTCTACTCTCTCCTCTCCACCAATAGCTGGTGTGTGGTGAGTGTACTGGCACACTATGGGTGCCGTCGCATTATCCAGGTGGATGCTGCACACTGGTGGTGTTTGAGGAGAGTCCCCTGTTCACTGTGTAGACTGCTCCGCCTTGCTTTTTTGGCTTTTTTTTTTTTTCTTTTTTTCTCATTAATTAACCTATTTCACTCAGAATGTCCTGTTTCTCTCAGAATTATTACGTAAAATGGGTTGCGAAAAAAACAAAAAAAATCATAATTTTTCACTTTTCATTTTAACACTCCAATCAGTTCCCTTCGATAAAATCAAGCCCCACCCTACATTTTTTTCTCTCTTATTAAAGAGAGTTTCACCTGGGAAATTTGTCATATTATAAAAGTAAAATGGGTCGTTTTTTTGTTGACTTTTATAACTACTTCAAACAGCATTCACAACTCATTTTATTTCCATAATGTAACTGTATTTCTGGGTGAAATACTCTGTTAGGGGGCGTTCAGACTGTGTTCTTCCGCTAAAAAAGGAAGATGCAGCTAAAGGAATAGAACCCAAAACACATGTTTTAAGACATGTTTTTAAAAGTTAAAGTTCTCTTTTAACTTGACACAGTGTTTAAAAGAAATATGGTGCTCCTGCACAAGATGCTGAATAAGCAGACAGTTGTGGCGCAATGGTCAAAGACGTCCATCTAGCATGCGTTAACGTAGGAAAAAAATAGAAAACAGTGTAGATGAGTGCAAAACGTACGATGTGAACGGCCACTTTCTCAGTAGAAAAAAAGTATTTTATCCATCAGAATTAGATTAGATTTTGTAAAGAAGGCTTTATATTACTGGTTAAATAACATTTTTCCCCGCCCACATGACCTTGATTACATCCGAAAGAAAGATTTTGAAGATTTTCCTCAAAATAGTGCAGTAGAGAATCGTGCAGAAAAAGGCCAAAGACATTAATTATGAAAGTAAATGGGGTCAATTTTGATTTCACATTGTCTTTAAAGCATGAAATGCCTTTTCTTGCACTGATTTGAACACATTAGTCGGGATAAAAACCTCATGCGCTTCTATCATTAGAGTTTTTCCTGTGGCTATGACAGTAGCACATGACACTTAAATGCGTTACTTTGAGAAATCATCTCTGGTTGTGAAGGAAAGGGAGACAGTTTGAACGATTGTCGTTCTGTGTTATTTTGATGGGGAAGATCGCAGCAGGTAAAAATGTTTCTTGTGTTTCTCATTAGATCCGAGAGACAGCAGCGATTTCCCTCATGACCGCTCAGAAGCCTGTAACATGAATTTATTTAATAATGCAAAAAGCGCAAATGCTTTTCCTCCACATTTCACAAACAGATTTATAGTCTGATATTCTTAGAAATCTCATCTCATTATATTATAAAACATCTGTGTTTAATGGTGGAAGGCATGCAGGGAGAAAACATGCACACACACAGATTGACAACAGGTACATGGCTGCAGGGTCTTTGTGTGAAAATTGTCTGAAGCTCTGCTATAAAATAATTTGAGTGGATCGGTAAGATTTAGAGCAGTGGTTAATCTCAACTGGTTTTGCTTCAGGATCCAGATTATATTTGAGTGGCAACCCAACACACAGAGCACCAACACTGTATATCATACAAAAGTAAATGATAACATTCTTACATTTTAAAAAACAAAATGCCATTACAATGTTAAAAAATGAACATTTTGTTAATATTTATTTTACCTTGCATAGGATTTGAGTATGAGGCCATGTCATGCAACATGTCCATGGTGGCATCTGCCTAATCTTTTACCAAGTGACAAATGAATTTTTGAAAGATTTGACAGCAAAATACTATAGGATGTAAAAGTAATTAGCTTGTTTATTTTACAGTTGATGAAATGGTTTTTACTTACATTCCATTACTTCATTTAGCAATGTTTTCCCTGCTGTCTTCAATTAATTTTTTGGCTCACGGCCCACCAGTTGAGAACCACAAAGTGAATTCAGCAACATTTACGTGAATATTCACATGCTAAAGATCATGTTATACGTGTGCATGTGTGTGTGTTCTGAGATTGAAATTACTAGTATCAGATTGTCTTCATCAGGTTTATCTAATTATAAATGGGATTCAGTGTCTCCATCTGCTCACAGACACAAGAACAATTGCCAAACAACACTCTCTCTCTCTCTCTCTCTCTCTCTCTCTCTCTCTCTCTCTCTCTCTCTCTCCATGTTTGTTTCTCTGTCTTGTCTCTGTCTCACTCTTCCTGTAGACGATTGTTCAACAGCTCCCCCTACAGGTATATGAAGTAAATTGTCCCCTCATTTCCCATGGGGCTTCTCAGACAAAATTCCACTGACAGCAAAACACTACAACCTGTCACTTCAGAATGTGCCATGTTCGGAAAAATAATATCGTACTACTCTTTTTGTTTCTGCCACATCTATATACTGCTGAAATAGTAAGACTAGGGTGGTAATATGCTATGCCATGACATCTCTATCTTTCATCTATCTATCTTTCTATCTATCTTTCTATCTATCTGTATATATATATATATATACACACACTACCGGTCAAAAGTTTTGAAACACTCATTCTTTATTATAATTTTTTTTTTTTTTTCACATTTTAGAATAATAGTAAAGTCATCAAAACTATGGAATAACATAAATGGAACTATGGGAATTATGTTGTGACTAAACAAAATCCAAAATAAATCAAAACTGTGTTATATTTTAGCATCTTCAGAGTAGTCACCCTTTGCCTAGAATTTGCAGACATGTACTCTTGACATTTTCACAACCAACTTCTTGAGGTATCACCCTGGGATGCTTTTTAAACCATATTGAAGGAGTTCCCATCTATGTTGGGCACTTATTGGCTGCTTTTCTTTATTATTTTGTCCAAGTCATCAATTTCAAAACTTTTTTTTTTTAATTACATTTTAGTTTTATAATGAAATAAATTAAAATGGTGGCACAATTATATTTTTGTCTATAAAATTAATTTCAAACATTTAAGCATACGCCTTCAGATCAAAAGATTTTTAAGATCATGAGAAATATTTAAGTCACGTGTTTCAAAACTTTTGACTGGAAGTGTATATATAGATATAAAACGCAATTTATCATGCCCCCCCGAATTTACTGTACAGAAATTCTGTAATGTAATTCTGTAAAAAAAAAAAAAAAAAAAAATTATGTTCCTATTATTGGAGCAATTCATATTTAATGTATCACCTTAATGCAGTAGGGTGCAGAAACGTGCCTTGTCAAACCAAAAAGCCAAAAATAATGGGGGGGAGGGGGGGCGGGGGGTGTTGTACTTCCTTTTTTTGATTATTGGGGTGTTACCCTTACACAGTAAATATTGTTATGTGATTAATATTTAATTAATCAGCACATGTAATTATTTTGATTACAATTTATAATCGATTGACAGCTCTAATATATATTTAAATTTTGTATAATTATTTTATATATATATTAAAATTAAAGCACAAAAATGTATTAAAATATATATATAATTTGTATTTTTATATATATATATATACAATACAATATATATACAATATATACAATACAATTTATATATATACTATATATATATATATATATTAAAAAATACAATATATATATATATTGTATTTTTATATGCTTTAATTTTATTCATACTAAAATGTTAAGAAAATTCAGTGTTTAATTTCATTTATTTTTATATTAATATTTTGATTACTTTTTAATTTACAAATAATTTTTAGATTTTGTATTTATTATGCCATTTTGTCTATTTTAAAATAAAATATACAAATGTTGTCCATAATATTTTTATATATTTCAAAAAAAATTTCAGAAAAAAATAGAAAATAGAACAGAAATAGAAAAAAAAATTATCTACTGTTTTACATGCCACTACTATTATTCATTCAGCAGATGCTAAAGCAGCCTTGAATGTGTTCAAGCTAAAAATCAGTACTGTATGTGAATTTTGGAACGTTTAAACAAAATATATTTTCAGTTTGTAAAATATACTTCTTTAAACCATGCTGTTTACAACACATATTTACAGTAAATGTAAAATATATTTTGGCTCAATTTATTTATTTATTTATTTTTGCCATTTGGGTTGATTCCGGAAAATCTTTGTTGATGTTCCCTCGTACCGCAGTTGGCAGTTATTCTGCATTTGTTACAGTCTCGCACTGCCAGATTCCCTGCAGAAACTCAGCAAGTGATGCTAATCAAGACCATCGTAAGTGAATTCAGTTTCCCCCAAACATCATTATTTGCACCATTATTTTTGTTTATCTGTGTGTTTATGATCTTTGGATGAGTCTCTTCTGACTGTGAGGCGTTTATTGACCCAGAGCTGATAGTGTGAGACTCCCGCGTGTCGCTGCAGGGTCGTTGGATTGATGCCCGTCACTGATAGTGTTCAGGTCTGACACACACAGCCCATAAAGGAAACAAGCTGAATGAATTTTAAGGACGGAAGACAGCGAGATCTGTTAGCAAAATTCCTAATGAACTACATTACCCACAGTTCTGAAGTGAGATCCACCAATCAGAGAACTTGCTGTTACCATGTAACCCATAATCATAGCAAGCAGGGTTGTGGTGAGTCTTTGCAGAACAGTGAAGGCTAGCTAGGTAGCTAGTTAGCTACCTTTAGCATTAGTTAATATGGCATGTTGTACTCGGTCATTTTGATTATGCTGTACATTTCCATTTCCAGATTTTATGTCTTAAAAATATGCATCTCACTATTATTAAAAATGTACTGTATTATATTAAACATATTAATCTCAACTTAAAGATCATATTAGTGAGATTTGTTTTATTACATTATCAAAATGAAGGGGTGAATTGTAAATTATTTCACTTCTTTGGTTTGAGTGGATATTGCCATTTTTTGCCATGTCTCCAACTTCTAAAATGAAAAACTGGTAATTATTAAGAATTATTAATATGAAAATATTGGTGTAATTAGTAATCAGTTTTACCCTCATGTTAGCTAATTCTTAATTCATTACTGAGCAATGACTAACTTTAGCTTTTACTTCCATCCTGTTAACTTTCTTGCTATTGTGTGAATATTTATTCAAGTTAGAATTAATCAAGTTTAAGAGCCTGAACGCAACCAGATTACATTTCTGAAATTCTCGTATGCCCTTTTCTAGAAATACGTCCTTGAATTACTGCACAAGCCAACTCATGTTTTTTAAGTTACTGTGTTCAGAAGGTACAGAATAAAAGAAATAAACCACCTGCTGTTTTCTGATAGAAAAACATATTTAAATGACATTTGAATACATCATCAGCAGTGCATTATGGTATGAATTCTCCATTCATTCTCTCATAAGTACACTGCAAATGAATCAAATGTTGTAGTGTTGCAATTCATCTCAGTGCTGGTTGCTTTGGTTTGAAGCTTAGAACTCTTTATTGAAGAATGTTCTGAATGGAAGAAATGAATGGGAGAATACTTCCAGAACCCAGGCCACTGGAAAAGTGGACGATTAGGCTACTGTTTTGGGCTACTGAAGTGAAAAACAATGAACTGCTCTGTAACTCTCAGCAAGGATTTTCAGCACAGTATAGACATCAGGAAGACACAAGAACGTCAGTGTCGGTCTGGTGTTTGTGTCTGTCTGAATTTCCAGTATCAGAGAGTGCTTGGTATTCAGATCAGTTGTAAAAAATTCCACTATTCCACTGTTTTGTCTTTAATCACAAAGAGATGCAATTTGTCTGACCTACTGATTCAATACACTCCTATATTGATCGCTTAAAATCCAGACATATGCTATTGCTATATATATAGACATATATATAGTGTGTATTTTTTTTTTTTTTGTCATGTAAAGCCAAACTTCTGACTATCAGCATATGTACGCAGGCACTTCTAGCTATGCGTGTTCGATTTTTGTGCATTGTTGTGGTCCAAAATGTATCAGACCGCAATTTCTTTGTAGTCTCAACAGTCTTAACAAGTCGCTGTAGTGGACATTAATGTGAAGGGTTTTCTCTTTCAAGTCTATCATGGCGGAGCAATGTTTTAAAAAAATTTGCTGAACAAATAAGGTAAAGTCAATAAATTTATAGCAACTTACTTGAACAATAACACATCCAGTTTAATGGCACAGTCACACTTTTGAAGGTAACTCTATCGCCCCCTTGGGTACGGAGGTTTGTTACCACCACAGAAACAAATGGACGTTAAACTTGGTCAAGCTAGCAGCAAGTTGTCCAAGCACTCGCATCTGCGTACACATACTTGAAGTATGTTTTTGGCCTTACATGTCAGTCAAGAGGGTGATTAATTTTAAATAATGACATTTTTCCAGGTAAACTATTCAAATAACAGACTAAAGGACCGTTCACACCAAAAGTGATTTTTCATCCATTTGCATTGTTTTTCAGTTGTTTTTCAATGTTCACATACGGTAGATGAACAACTTTGACAGCAGCACTGCATCTTTTTTCTGCCTCTCGTGCAGGATTATAATATTTTTTTAAAGCATTTTTGAAAGTGTCGATTTTCAGTATCTAGTGTGGATGAAAGGCGTATACGAAATTATGAAAAACGTATTAGTGTGAATGAAGCCATAGACACCATGTTCAGTTAAAAAGAACTTCAACTTTCAAAAATGCATCTCGACACACTTGCATTCTATTCCATTTGTTGCGCTCCGTCTAGCTTTTTTAGACTCAAGGACACGTTCTGTGTGAATGGCCCCTGAGATTAAAGTAATGCTTGTCTTCTCTGTCTGCTTTCCTTCCTTCATCCCCCTTTCTTCTCTTTTCCTTGACTCATGTAGTTCACATGTGTGTCAGCTGAATATCGAGTTACAGCCTAGCTGACTATCCCTTAAAGCAGTGTCTTTTTACCAGTCTGATAGTGTTTAAAGAGAGTGCAAGAGAGAAGTTTAAGGGCTTCCTTTTCTCCTTCCTGCTGTGGCTCCTTTTACTCCTGGAGATTTTTGATGAGTTCTTTTTGGAAAACATCCCTAAAATGTTACTTTCCCTCTGTCCATCTGTCTCTCTCTTCGTTACTGCTCTCAGCATGAGGGAACAGGATAGTTTACTCAAACCCAGGAGGAGCTTGACTCTGGGGAAAGAGAAATCATCATGAATACAAATACAGAGATCTGTATTTGTATTCATGATGATTTCTCTTTTTTTAAAGGTCTGCTGTTCTTGTTTGTGTCTGAAGGGGTACCGCATTGTAATTATTGACTTATTCTTTGTCTTGCTCTGTTTCAATCTCTTTGTGAGGAGGAGTGAAGCTCTGTCATCTGGTCCCCAGTGACTTTCACTCAAGTTAAAATGCTTGAAATCACTGGAGCTGTGTGTTGTAGTGTACACTAATGTGCTTGTGTGTGTGATTTTTGTAGTGAATTAGGTCTGTTTTTAAGACGCCCTTTTTTTATTGCTTCAAATATAAGTTTGAAATGTTGTGATTTACCTCAAAGCTGGTTGGTTTGTTTAATGGCTAAAAATGCTTTTATGAAGACTTTAAAGAAATCCCTATGTAAAAAATGAAAAAACAAATCCAAGCCGGCTGAAAAAGTGGGCAGGCACTGTTGTGCTCCATTGCATTGTGCCTGGTTAGGAAATGGAGTAAGGTGTATGGGAGTGTGCAAAATCATCATGTAAAACTACATTAACATTAAGTAAACTTTAGAGGAAAACATCATGGTTACTGGTGTAACCTCCGTTTCCTGATGGAGGGAACGAGATGTTGGTGTCAATGTAGTGACACTAGGGGTCACTCTTGGGAGCCCGAGACACCTATGGTCTTTGATAAAAGGCTAATGAAAATTGGCGAGTGGTATTTGCATGCCACTCCCCTGGACATATGGGTATAAAAGGAGCTGGTATGCAACCACTCATTCAGGTTTTACACTGAGGAGCCGATATAAGGTCCGGCCATTTCAGCGGGTAGTTCAGCGTTGTGGCAGGAGGGACCAACGTCTCGTTCCCTCCATCAGGGAACGGAGGTTACACCAGTAACCATGACATTCCCTATCTGTCACTCACTCAACGTTGGTGTCGATGTAGTGACACTAGGGGTCCCTATACAAAACGCCACAAGGCTGAACTGTGTTATGTGAACTGGCGGTGTGTGGTGGGCAGACTTGCTGTGTGCCTCATAGCCAGCACACCAGGTCGACACGCAACCTCCCCCAACACAGTTATGAGTGTCGAACGGCCCTTTCTGGGGACAAGTCGACTACCCAAAGATAGAGACAGGCTTAGCCCAGTCGTGGCCTCTTTTCCCCTTCTCTTTTTCCACTCCCTAAAAAAGAAGGGGGATTATCCGACTGGGCCGCCAGGTCTAGTCGGGGGGAGTCCCTCCCAAGGGGAAGACACCGCAGAGACCACACCTCGCCCCGAGGGGGGGGTATTTAAGTGGAAAAATACATCACATGGTCTTTCCAACCATGTGGGGAGCCTTCAAGGAAGATCCTGCCCAATGGGGGAGGAGTTACTACAAACATGGAGACTGGGGCAGAGGGGCTCTGCCCAAGGAAGACGCAGTTTGCCAGCAGGGAAACGAACTAGCGGAGGATATAGATCGCATGGGGTTTAGCCTTACAGGGAACCTCCACATGCGGAGCACCTACCCCAGAACAGGGCTCTTAGCGCGTGTACTGGGCCGGCAGTGAGTCTCTCCGAAAACTCGACTGCCACAGGGCTCGGAGGAAGTCAACCAGGGAACAAATTTTGTGAACACTACTGGGAATTAACGTCACACATCTTCAGCTCAAAAGGAGGTGGAAGGCGATATGTGCAAGCGATACACCCGGCCGGCTATCCCAGGCTTATCCGCTTGTGTTGCGTGCCACTACCTGGGACAAAACCGGTTCCACCCGGAGGTTGTAGAACCTTGCAAAGGTGTTGGGTGTTGCCCAGCTCACTGCTCTGCAAATGTCTGTTAGAGAGGCACCTCTGGCCAGGGCCCAAGAAGCCGCTACACCACGGGTAGAATGGGCTCGTAGCCCTACCAGGGGCGGCATGTTTTGGGCAAGAAATGCCATAGTTATGGCATCAATGAGCCAGTGGGCGATCCTCTGCTTGGAGACAGCGCTTCCTTTCCGCTGTGCACCAAAGCAGACAAAGAGCTGCTCAGAGACTCTAAAGCTCTGCGTGCGATCCAAATAGATGCGTAAAGCGTGCACCGGACACAGCAACGACAGGGCTGGTTCTGCCTCCTCCTGGGGCAGTGCTTGCAGGTTCACCACCTGGTCCCTAAAAGGGGTGGTGGGAACCTTGGGCACATAGCACGGTCGGGGTCTCAGGATCACGTGAGAATAACCCGGACTGAACTCCAGGCACGTTTTGCTGACAGAGAACGCTTGCAGGTCACCTACCCTCTTGATGGAAGTGAGCACAGTCAGGAGGGCAGTCTTCAAGGAGAGTGCCTTAAGCTCGGCTGACTGCAAAGGCTCAAATGGGGTTCTCTGTAGACCCTGAAGAACTACGGAGAGATCCCATGAGGGAATGAGGCACGGTCTGGAGGGATTCAGCCTCTTAGGAACCTGATGATCAGGTCGTGCTTCCCTAAGGACTTACCGTCAACTGCGTCGTGGTGTGCTGCTATGGCAGCAACGTACACCTTCAAGGTGGAAGGGGACAGCCTCCCTTCCAGCCTCTCCTGCAGGAAGGAAAGCACTGATCCGACTGCGCATCTCTGGGGGTCTTCGTGTCGGGAAGAACACCACTTAGCGAATAGATGCCACTTAAAGGCATATAGGTGCCTCATAGAGGGGGCCCTAGCCTGAGTGATCGTGTCTACCACCACGGGTGATAGACCACTTAGGTCTTCCGCGTCCCATCCAGGGACCAGACATGGAGATTCCAGAGGTCTGGGCGTGGGTGCCAGAGGGTGCCCCGTCCCTGAGAAAGAAGGTCCTTCCTCAGGGGAATTCGCCAGGGGGGAGCTGTCGTGAGGAGCGTGAGGTCCGAGAACCATGTCTGGATGGGCCAGTAGGGTGCTACCAGGATGACCTGCTCCTCGTCCTCCCTGACCTTGCACAGAGTCTGTGCAAGTAGGCTCACTGGGGGAAATGCATATTTGCGTAGTCTGGGGGGCCAGCTGTGTGCCAGCGCATCTATGCTGAGGGGAGCCTCGCTGAGGGCGTACCAGAGCGGGCAGTGGGAGGATTCTTGGGAGGCGAACAGGTCCACCTGTGCCCATCCGAATCGACTCCAAATCAGCTGGACCACCTGAGGGTGGTGTCTCCACTCTCCCCTGAGGGAAACCTGCCGTGACAGCACGTCCGCTGTAGTGTTGAGGTTGCCCGGGATGTGAGTGGCTCACAGTGACTTGAGGTGCTGCCGACTCCGGAGGAGGAGACGGTGGGCGAGTTGTGACATACAGCGAGAGCGCAGACCGCCTTGGCGGTTGACATATGCTACCGCTGCCGTGCTGTCCGTCCGAACTAACACGTGCTTGCCCTGGATCAACGGCCGGAACCTCCGCAGGGCGAGCAGGATTGCCAGTAACTCGAGGCAGTTGATGTGCCAATGGACCCGTCCAGAGGCCGGTGGCTGCGTGCCCATTGCAAACAGTGCCCCACCCCGTTTTGGAGGCATCTGTCATGACCACGACGTGCCTGGAGACCAGTTCTAGGGGAACACCTGCTCGTAGAAACGAGAGGTCGGTCCAAGGGCTGAAAAGATGGTGACAGACTGACATAATGGCCATGCGGTGTGTCCCGCCTTGGGACTCGAGTCTGGAGCCAGTGCTGAAGCGGCCTCATATGCATCAACCCGAGCGGGGTGGCCACCGCCGAGGATGCCATATGCCCCAGGAGCCTCTGAAAAAGTTTCAGTGGAACCGCTGTTCCCTGCTTGAACGCCTTCAAACAGGCCAGCACCGACTGGACACGCTCGTTCATAAGGCGTGCCGTCAAGGAGACTGAACCGAGAAAACCGAGACTGTAACTCCAAACCGAGAAAAGAGATGCTCTGAACCAGGAGGAGCTTGCTCTTTTCCCAGTTGACCCGAAGCCCTAGTCAGCTGAGGTGTGAGAGCACCAGGTCCCTGTGTGCACATAACACGTCTCGAGAGTGAGCTAGGATTAGCCAGTCGTCGAGATAGTTGAGAATGTGAATGCCCACCTCCCTTAACGGGGCAAGGGCAGCCTCTGCGATCTTTGTAAAGACGCGAGGAGACAGGGACAGGCCGAAAGGGAGGACTTTGTACTGATACACCTGACCCTCGAACGCGAACCGCAGGAAGGGTCTGTGTCGAGGAAGGATCGAGACGTGAAATTACGCATCCTTCAGGTCTAATGCCGCGAGCCAATCTTGATGCCGGACGCTCGTTTGAATGCGTCTTTGCGTCAGCATCTTGAACGGGAGTCTGTGTAAAGCCCGGTTCAGTACTCGCAGGTCCAAGATTGGCCACAACCCATTGCCTTTTTTCGGTATGATGAAGTAGGGGCTGTAAAACCCTTTCTTCATCTCAGCTGGAGGGACAGGTTCTATCGCGTCCTTCCGTAGGAGGGTAGCGATCTCCGCGCGCAGGGTGACAGCGTTTTCACCCTTGACCAAGGTGAAGTGAATACCGCTGAACCTGGGCGGGCGCCTTGCGAACTGAATCGCGTAGCCGAGTCGGACGGTCCGGACCAGCCACCGAGACGGATCGGAAAGCGCAAGCCATGCGTCCAAATTCCGCACGAGGGGGACCAAGGGGACAACGTCATCGGATGTACCGGCAGGTGGGGCCTCGCGGCGGGGCGGAGCGCAAGGTGCCACAGCACGTCGTGGCCGTGCTGAGTCTAGGGACATCAAAGCACTTACCTGGCTCCTTGTGACCACCAACGGAACAGCCTGAGACGGGGGAGGAAGAGGCCTGTCCTCGTAACCCGTGGAGGCTGCCACATCGGGGGCGGCTGTGTGCCACAGCTGGGCACTCAGGGGCGGAAAGGGCACCGCTGGAGTGCCAATCCTGAAGAGGCTTCTGCATCCGACTGGACAAGCCCACTCTCCGATGCTGCGCTAGAGAGCTCATCATCTTCGCGGGCCCTGAACAAGAAGCCAGACTCGCCGTGCGACGAGCCGGCGAATTCATCCGGAAGCCCAACTGGGGCAGACGAGCGTGCTGGGGAATGGGAGGTCCGCGGGGGGATACCCGGCGGAGACGATCCCATTGAGGTCCCCAAATCACCCCCAATGCTAGCCGCACTGGCCTCATACCCGTAGGTAGAAGGACCGAGGCGGGGAGCCGCGACCGCAATGTTGCCATGGTCATGTTCTCGCAGTGAGAACATGAACCATTCATAAACGCTGCCTCCGTGTGGGTCACGCCCAGACACAAAAGACAGCGATCATGACCATCCGAAGTTGAGAGAAAACGACCGCAACCAGGAATAACACACGATCGGAAAGGCATCTTTAGAAAGACACGTCTTTAAAAAGACGTTCCGTGTGTGTGCTCTTTTAGAGAAATATACTCTTTTAGAGGGGAAAATTGCTCTTTCAGAAAATATACTCTCTAGTTTTTCTGCCAAAGCGCCCAGGGGCATTCTCTGCAGTGCACCAGTGCAGAGGAGGGAGAAGCTGCTGAAATGTGCCGTCAGATCCAGCAGAGGTGAATGAACAGTGCTATTCAGCTCAATGAGCATGATCGTTCGGCTCCGAAGAGAAAATCTGAATGAGTGATTGCATACCAGCTCCTTTTATACCCGCATGTCTGGGGGAGTGGCATGCAAATACCACTCGCCAATTTTCATTGGCCTTTTATCAAAGACCAGAGATGTCTCGGGCTCCCAAGGGTGACCCCTAGTGTCACTACATCGACATCAACGTCGAGTGAGTGACAGATAGGGAACATGAAATGCATAGAATCTGCAGACTGATCTCACAGTTAAATCAGAAACAGTAATCAGTCTGTGCTTACCAAAATCCGAAACACTGCCCCCAGTGGCCAAAGCAGTAAGTGTTGTTAGGTGTGTATGTGTATGTGTGAGCTCCATTTTACATGTGTATTTTTAACAGTGGGGCGCCAAAAGCGAGTTGTGAAGCAAGTATTCAGCTGTACAGCATGTAAGAAGGTAAAGAGAAATGCATATTTTATAAAGTGTACCGCTATTCCCAAACCCTAAATCTAAACCTAACCACCAGTAGAGTAAAAATGTAATGTTAGAGGGGAAAATGCAACCTCTGAATCATGCTCCTCACGAATTATGCCAACACGTTTACTTCCTGGTTTCAGCACAGGATCTGAACCTGGGACTCCCACTCTGCTGAGGCAATGCGTTTCCAGTTGCACCATAGGGCAGGGCTCCAGACTAAGAGAATGGCTTAGGAGCCATTGGCTCCTTAACTGAAACATTAAGGAGCCAAATGGCTGTTTTTAGATACCAAATCATGTAATTGCTCAGTTTAGATTGTTGTTCAGAAACAAGATAGAAAGCAGAAGGAAGACGTTCGGAGGTTTAATAAACAGTACATATAGTTGAGAAGATACGTAAGTTTGCATTCTCCTTTTGTCTCATGAATGTTCACACCCCTTTCATAATTTATACAAATACAAGAGCAAAAATGTGTATTTTTTATTTAGTATTGCCCTTCAGAATCTACATAAGCAGATATTTACATAAAGTATAGTATGCATATAGTAGTGTGTTGCCTTCTTGAGCATCAATGAATGTTTGCACCTTGTGTAATAGCTGTGTACATGGGACTCCTATGTTGAAATGTCTGCGCTCCCAGCTGTGAACACACTGACAGATGATTCGCTGAGAAAGTGACTCTGATTCAAACTGCTAACTTGAGCTCCTGAGTTC
Organism: Myxocyprinus asiaticus; assembly: GCF_019703515.2. Lineage (NCBI taxonomy): Eukaryota > Metazoa > Chordata > Actinopteri > Cypriniformes > Catostomidae > Myxocyprinus > Myxocyprinus asiaticus. The sequence continues at coordinate 25,073,002 of NC_059391.1, forward strand.
ACTTAACACCCTCAGTTCTTTTTGGGTGATTCATGAAAAAGACCCAGTTCAAAAGAGCCATTTGGTCACGACTCTCTCACGCTTTCTGGGCTGTGAGGGGCTCGGAGCATATGCTGGAGGAGCTGAACATGCAGCACCAGCAGAGGCTTGAGCACTGATAGGTCCAGCGGGAGGGCGGTTCAAAGAGGGGTAGTCTCTGATTCAATGCTTACAGTAGATGGCGGTAATGCACTATTTTAGCTTGAGAACCGCCATTAAAAAAGAATGAAGACTCTCTCGCACTGGGTTTGTTGGTTCGTGCGGTGCAGCGAGTTCGTCATCACGACAGAATGGGTGAAAAGCGGTTCGAGACACACTGGTGGTGCGCGCTCTAAAGATGTATTCAATAACTCACAAGATGATATCTGACGGAACCGCATATGAACGCACACATCCCAACTGTCGCCAATGGCTACTAGATTTTAAATTATTGTCGCAATCAATTATTTTTGGTCGCATTTTTTGACCAATTTAGTCATGGTCTGGAGCCTTGTAGGGGAAGGTAAACACGATGGAGCCGATGTAAAAATGTCTGTTATGAGATGGCAGTTTTCGGTGAGTCAGAATAATGTGGCCGATCCTTGGGTACTGGAACTCTTGGAAGCAACATGCTGACTTCCTATGTGATCATGTTAGAATATGACCCTTGAACATATACCACTTGTTAGTGTTTGGACTGAGCTACATGTTGATTGCTGAAAGACACAGCAATCTAGTAGTGCATTTACTTATCTATCTCTCTTTCTCTCTCTCTCTGTTTGAAAAGACCATTAGTGATATCTAACTCTGGTCATGAGGAATCATCAGCACATCTACTGATCGCCATGGCAAAGGGCCACAAACACACAGAGAATGCTGGCAGATGGTTGATTGTAAGCTGGCAGGGGTGTGAACTCTAAATTGTCATTGAAAAACATTAGTGATGGCAGACACACACACACACACACACACACACGCACATTTATGTTTCTATCATGGTGGGGACTTTCCATTGACTACTAATGTTTTTATTTTACAATCCTCTAACCCAACCCAACCCCGAACCTAACCTTCCCACAAAAATGTTTGTATTTTTAAATTTTCATGAAGACATTATTTAGAATATTTACTAAGCCGTTTTGTTTTTACTATCCTTGTGGGGACATTTGGAGAGAGCAGGTTTATCTAATGTTACTTTATGGTGACCAAAGTATCAGGAACAGACAGATATGCAGAGTACTTCTATTTCTTACCAAACCAAGGTGGACGAACCATTTCCACCTACTCTGAGCTCCAAATTCTCCTGTCAGTTTGGCTTAAACTGGTGTTGTGGGAGTTCTTGGGCATCAGGTTAAAATTCAGTTCAAACCAGTCTGTTGACCTCTCTCATCAACAAGGCATTTCCATCCACAGATCTGCCGCTCACTGGATGTTTTTTGTTTTTGGCACCATCCATGCGATTATATAATCAGCCAATTGTGTGGTAGCAGTGCAGTACATAAAATCATGCAGATACGGGTCAGGAGCTTCAGTTAATATTCACATCAACCATCAGAATGGGGAAAAAATTTGGTCTCAATGATTTCAACCATGGCATGATTGTTGGTGCCAGATGGGCTGGTTTGAGTAACTGTAACTGCTGATCTCCTGGGATTTTCACACACACCAGTCCCTAGAATTTACTCAGAATAATGTCAAAAACAACAAACATCCAGTGAGCACCAGTTCTGCGAATGGAAATGCCTTGTTGATGAGAGAGGTCAACAGAAAATGGCCAGACTGATTCGAACTGACAAAGTCTATGGTAACTCAGATAACTGCTCTGTACAATTGTGGTGAGAAGAATATATCTCAGAATGCTATTCTGAGATGTGGGTTGGCGCTGTTTTGGCGGCACGAGGGGGACCTAGACAATATTAGGCAGGTGGTTTTAATGTTGTGGCTGATCAATGTATGCAATGAAGTGTGTGTGGTTACAGGAGGAAGACAAATTATGTATCTCCTGAAGTCATGATTTCAGACCTGCAAAATAAAAGAAACAAGCTGCAAACCTCCTCTGGGAAATTCCTCCACCAGAAGGCAATATTCTCAAAACCACCCCTGATGACCACAGAAGAACTTCACCTTAAAGGGATAGTTAACCAAAAAATGAAAATTCTCTCATCATTTACTCACCCTCATGCCATCTCAGATGTGTTTGACTTTCTTCTGCAGAACACAGTTGAAGATTTTTGGAAGAATATCTCCGCTCTGTTGGTCCTCACAATGCAAGTGAATGGTGGCCAGAAATTTGAAGGTCCAAAAAGCTCATAAAGGCAGCATAAAACTCCATAAGACTCCAGACATGGTTAAATCCATATCTTCCAAAACGATATGATAGGTGTGAGTGAGTCTGGACTCTTAGTTTGTCTTAGGGGTGTGTGTTTGTGTGTATGCTGTATGTGTGACAATTTTTAGATCAAATTGAAACTAAGACAAACTATGAGATTACGACCTGTAAAACACAACAATGACTACTTTGATTGTACAGTTCTATCATAATTAATTAACAAGATCTATATAATATTTTGCCTACTATAATCTATAAAACAGATCAGAAGTTTATGTACATACAATAAGAATATACGGTATATGCAAATATATGAATCAAAGTTTCATGTGTTTCTAACCCGATTTTTCTGAAGAAAACGTAGGTGGTGTTTGGCTGGGCAAAAGTCACCGGCACAATGCTAGGGTGTTGCTATATGGTTGCTAAGGTGTGCTGAGTGTTTTTTTATTATATTGTTATGCCGTTGTTTGGGTGGCTTCCAAAGCATTGCTATATGGTTGTTAATGTGTTCTGAATAGTTCTTAATTGCATTGCTATGCTGTTGCTTGGGTGGTTTCCAGGGCATTGCTATATGGTTACTAAGGTACGTGTTCTGAGTTGTATTATATTGCATTGCTATGCCGTTACTTGGGTGGTTTCCAGGGCGTTGCTATGCAGTTACTAAGATGTTCTGAGTGTTTGTTTGTTTGTTTGTTTGTTTGTTTGTTTTATTGTATTGCTATGTCATTGCTTTGGTGATTTCCGGGGCAATGCTATATGGTTGCTAAGGTGGTTGGAGTGTTTTTTTGTTTTTTATTGCATGGCTACGTGGTTGTTTGGGTGGTTTCCAGGGCATTGTTATGTGGATAATAAGGTATTCTGAATGTTTTTATTGCATTGCTATGCCGTTGCTTGGATGGTTTTCAGGGCATTGCTATATGGTTGCCAGGGTGCATGTCCTGAGTGTTAATTTATTGCATTGCTATGCCATTGCTTGGGTGATTACCAGGGTGTTACTATGTGGTTACTAAGGTGTTCTGAGTGGTATTTATTGCATTGCTGTGCAGTTGCTTGCGTGGTTTCCAGAGCCTTTCTATCCAGTTGCTAAGGTGCTCTGAATGGTTTAATTGCATTACTATGCTGTTGTTTGGGTGGTTTCCAAGACATTGCTACAGGGCCATGCACAGACATTTTGGGGGGCAGGTGCTAAAGCGGAAAAAAAAGTTAATATTTAACTTTTAATAATATAATTATAAAAAGTTAATAATATAATTATTTATAAAAAATAAAGTTACATACAGTAGCACATCTTACACTCATGTAAATGTGTAATACTCAACAGATTTCTACAAAATTATCAATTCACACAGAGACGATGGTCTTTGGCATTCACTATTATCAGTGTTTCCCACAGGATGTTGTGAGATTGTGGTGGGTGGATCCTCATGGGGGGTCCGGGGGCATGCTCCCCCATAAAACAATTTTGTACATTTTAAAGTTAAATGCGTCAATCTGGTGACGTTGAGAGCAAAATTAAGAGACTAGATCTATGAAGAACTTTGTGCTCTGGTAAACAATTTTGTGCTCTAGTAGTAATTTAATCATAAACACATTGGTTGTATAGATATGAATGGTGATGACACGGCAAAAAAGTCACACCCACAAAGCATGCAGTTCACAAATGGTCAAGACACAAAACTGACCAGAGCACAGGTTCTCAACCAGGGAGTCGGGACCCACTAGGGGGCCTCAGCACACTTCCAGGGGGGCCTCAAGATATCTTAAAATTATTTAAATTAAGGTAGATTATTATAATTTTTATATAATTAGTATAATTCAATTTACTGAAAATGATAACAATTTTACAACTCCCTTCAACAGCTTGCTTTTTATGAAGAATATACAGTTCTAGATATTTCTGGAATCACAAAATGTATGATTAATTGATGTAATCTCTTGAGATTAGTTTTTTTTTTTTTTTATTAAAAAAAAACTTTGAAAAACAAGCTTTGCCATCATTGCAGTAGAAGTATTAGAGGAAAGATCTTATAATAGATATATCTTATTATTTAAATATCTAATAGCCTACATGGGGGGCCTTCGAATATTTTCTCCCACAATGGGGGCCTTGGGGTCAAAAAGGTTGAGAATCACTGGACTAGAGCATACATTTGAGCCATCAAAGAAATGAAGCAATAGTGGTTACCTGTGTTGAACTTGCTCCTCAGATGCTGACTGGGAGTGACAGATGCTTTGCTGAAGCAACGGCACAAAACACAATGCTATAGACCTTTTTGTTATAATGAGAATTGTAAAAATATTTTCGGGTCATTATGAACTGTGGTGGGACAAATTAGACTGGCGGCCCACCACAGTCTAGGTAATTAATGGGAAACACCGCTATTTCTACATTTATCACAAGAACAGGCAACAACAAAGAAAACAATGCCACATTGTGCATGCTTTAGTGGTCTATAAAATAAATAACCATTCAAAATCAACAAATCTTTACACAAAATTTAAAAAGGCAGTTCTCTGAATAAATAAAATAATAAACCAACCAATCTACCCTCCAAACAACAAAGTAGGCCTATGTTCAGTTGCAACAATTAGGCGAAGTGTGTTCTGTGTACTGAGTTGAAGGGAGCAGGATCATTCTCCTGCTTTTAAAATTAGATGAACAGTTTAACTTTCAAATCTGAGCTTGTAAAGGCCCTGGACTATTGTATTGAAATCACAATCGGTTGGCTTGCCTACAATTACCAGTAAATTTTGAGTCACAGTAAGAATTGATAATTTCCTAGGCTATATCTTAAAGCTTTTGCTAATCAGTACGAGCATGTAAACAGTGGACGAATCATATATTTGCAAATTTTCTTGTGACGGGTGACAGGTCGGCTAATGTTTCTGATATCCAAATATGATTGACTATTAACCACGTAATGCATATTTATTTGTTTCAGTTGCCGTTTTTCATTAACGACAGCATCACAACACCAGACTAGTTTGCTTGTTGTTAAGCTTAATGGAGGGCTATTTTCCTAAGTTAGTCTGGCTGTATTTAAATGTTTAATTAGTGGTTTAATTTCACAACAGTGGCAAACAATGCCGAAGCTTAGGGCAAACACTATCTTTACCTGGCTGTCACCAATGAAAGCAGGTCAGAGAGCCGTGGATGCTGTTCCGCAGGGCGCACGATTTGCGTGCGTTAACTGTGGTGGCTGTGACAAGGGAAGTCGAAGAGGGAGGGGCAGGATCTCGTGCAGTCTCGCAGACTTAGAACTCAAATGCAGTTGTCGGGCATTACAACACGCTTTTAATTGAGAATTGATGCCATTGGCCAAATGTAAAAACTAAAATATAAAATTTGAAAAAGAAATAGAAAAAAAATGTCCTGCAAAAAGGGCACTAATCTAGTCAGAGGCCAAAAGGGCAGGTGTTTCAGCACCACCTGGTGTCTATCTGTGCACATGTGTGCGTTGGTATGCAGTTGTTAAGGTGTTTGTAGTGGGTTTTTTTTAGTGTATTGCTATGCAGTTAAGGTGTTCTAGGTGTGTGCTAGCATGTTATCTGTGATTATTAGGTGGTTACTTACTAGCCTTAAAAGAGCCTCACCCTGTGTCCCCTTTTTTTTTTTTTTTTTTTTTTTTGCCTGGCGAGTCTGATAGATTTAAGTCTGATCGCTTTAAGTAATAGCACATCTTTCCTCAGAAAGTCGCATGATTTGAAGTATCATTCATATAAAGCACGTACCATGGACAAGCTACACGTGTAGTAGAACTTAAAAAGGTTCTACTATGGCACCAGGTTATAAAACTGTTTTGGTTCTAATTGGAAACATTTTTAATGTGCTACAGCATTCAGGTCCTTAAATACTTGGAGAAACTCTGAGGTCTCTCTGAATGACCTCTGCTGTTGAATAAAAGCTGAATAATTTCATATAGCAGAGAGTGAGTATAGAGGGGTGGAGAAACTCAAGACAAGCAAAAGAAGTCTCATTTTCCAGTGGTGCGTTGCAGGGCTGGGCAGGGGTGTGTGTTGTGGGGGCTGGATTTCCCCCTACGTTTGTGGGGGTTTAGGGTGTCATTTTCATCCATGTCCGTCCCGCCCCCTCCATGAGTAGACTCTGCACACACTTCTGGTCCCAAAGTGGCCACAGAAACTCTGAGACTCGGACTAAAGTGGCAAGATGAGAGCATTTTGCCCGCTTCCATTTGCCCTCCCACCCCTGCTGGCACTACTATACCTGCTCCAGACCACCCATGGAGGTAAGACAGCTCAGTTTCAGAGTATAATTTCTAAATAAGCCAGACATGCAGTGTAGTATGAGTGTGTGTGCATTATAAGTAGTGCAAAAGTTTATAAACTTTTATCAATGTGAGTTATGCAATGAATATGGACAATTAAATGGACAATTAGACTCTGGGTGGATAAGCTTAATATATGTAAGTGTGTGTAGTGGGGACAGAAATGTCCTAAGAAGTCTGTTAAATCTGAAAATCTTTTGGAGACGTCCTCTTTTTGAAAATGATTCATAAATTAAGTTTTATTTATTTTTATTTTTTGTATCATTTTTATTATTCATTCAAACAATGCAAAAAGTTTGTATATGGATAAGGATAGGGTTTAAGGTTATTCTGTAATCATTCTATTTATCTTTATATTAAAATAATAGAAATCTGTAGAATGTCCTCATTTAGATCGCTACAACCCCAATTCCAAAAAAGTTGGGACAGTATGCAAAATGACAATAAAAACAATTTGACGAGTTGAAATAACAAGGCGATGTGAAACAGGAGATGTTAAACCGGTGAGGCAATTGTGTCATAATACTGTATACTGTATAAGGAGCCTCCAAAAACAGCCTAGTCCTTCAAGAGCAAGGATCGTTCAAAACTTGTCAATTTGCCAACAGATGCTTCAGCAAATAATCCAGCTCTTTGAGAACAATGTTCCACAAAGACAAATTGGAAGGATTTTGGGCATTTTACCCTCTACAGTGCACAATATAGTTAAAAGATTCAAGGAATATGGTCAAATCTCGATGCATAAAGGGCAAGACGAAAACCATTTCTGAATGTACGTGATCACTGATCCCTCAGACGTCACTGTCTTAAAAAATGGCATTCATCTGTAATGGATATCATGATCATGGGCTTGGGATAACTTTAGTAAACCTTTGTTAGTCAACACCACTCGCCGCTGCATCCACAGATGCAAGTTAAGACTTTACTATATAAAGGAGAAGCCATATATCAACACTGTCCCGAAGCGCTGCCAACTTCTCTGGGCTCGGTCTCATCTTAGATGGAAAGTAGAACAGTGAAACTGTGTTTTTTGGTCCGATGAGTCCACATTTCATAAAGTTTTTGAAAAACAAGCCATCGCGTTATTCGGGCCAAAGAGGAAAAGGGCCATCCAAGCAGTTATTAGTGTCAGATCCAAAAGCCAGTGTCTTTTTGGGCCAGGGGTGTGTCAGTGCTCATGGCATGGGTAACTCGCACATCGGTGAAAACACAATAAATGCAGACAGATATATAACAATTTTGGAGCAACATATACTGCCATCCAGCACCGTCTTTTCCAGGGACGTCCCTGCATTTTCCAGCAGGACAACTTCAAACCACATACTGCCCAGATTTCAAGTGCATGGCTGTGTAAACAGAGAGTGCGGGTGCTAGACTGGCCTGCCTGCTATCCTGACCTGTCTCCAATTGAGAATGTGTGGTGCATTATGGAGCACACCATATGGCAACAAAGACCCTGTACAATTGTGCAGCTAAAGACCTACATAATGGATGAATGGGGGAAAATGTCACTTTCTAAACTTAACAAACTTGTGTCTTCAGTGCCCAAATACTTAATAAGTGTTATTAGAAGAAATTCACAGTGGAAAACTGTCGACTGTCCAACTTGTTTGGAGCATGTTGCAATCATCTATCATCAATCAGCAATTTCATCTTTGAAATTACTGTACATTTTCAAAAAAAACAATGAAATTCACAAGGTAAAACATCATATAATCTGTAGATGTAGTGCTTTCAATATAGCAAAGGGTGAATATAATTTACAAATCACTCATTTTTGTTATTAGCATTTTTCATACTGTCCCAACTTTTTTGGAATTGGGGTTGTAAGTAAATGTACGTGTATGTGTTTAAGGTAAGGTTCCTCTGCGTCTATCACAGAAAAACTCATTCATTACAGGCTTGAGTCTGTTCTGCCAGTATACAATAAACCCACAGTTCGGCAACCCCTCCCTCTCTTTCTCTCTCTCTTGCTCTAACTGTGTTTCCATTCAGGCTTCTGTGCATGCATTGGGGTGTTTGGCAGCCGCTGGCTCAGTTGGAAGTTTGCTCTCACTGATCAGAGGCCCCGAAATAAAGAGTCACTTTCAGAGGTGCGGATCAGCTGATCCTTGCACAGATGTTCGCGTTTTTCCGGGTTTTTTTTTTTTTTCTGTTGCTCTGAGAGCTTTAGCATCGGCTGTGGGACCTGCAGCCTAATTAGCATGAGAGTTAAAGTGGTACTGAAGTGTTCGTTGTTCTGAGATCCAGATCAAAGTGTTTCTGCAAGACCAGCTGCCACAAATTCATTCAAAAGCTGAGAAACCATCATCACCAGCCCGGTTTCTCCTAGCCTAACATTGATTAAAATTTACCTAAAGCAGTGGTAAACTGACTTTGCTTCAGAACCCAGATTTTACATTGGACATCAAGTGGTGACTCAAAATGTATTATTGTACAAAAGTAAACAAAAATATCCCGATTAATTCGCTAAAAGATGTTTTTTTTTAAACATTATAACGTTTTTCGAGTTGAAACGGGGTTCATATCAAAAGGCTTGTCCACTTTTTTTTAGTTTACGTCATATTTAAGATTCATGATTTGCGGGGGGCTGGGTAGCTGAGCAAGTAAAGATGCTGACTACCACACCTGGAGTCACAAGTTCAAATCCAGGGCTTGCTGAGTGACTCCAATTGACCCTGTTGCTAGGGTGGGTAGAGTCACGTTGGGATTAACCTCCTCGTGGTTGCTACAATGTGGTTCTCGCTCTCGGTGGGGCACGTGGTGAGTTGTGCGTGCATGCCATGGAGAATAGCGTGAAGCCTCCATACGCGCTAGGTCTCCGCGGTAACGCGCTCAACAAGCCACGAGATAAGATGTGCGGATTGACGGTCTCAGACACGGAGGCAACTGAGACTTGTCCTCTGCCACCCGGATTGAGGCAAGCCACTACGCCACCACGAGGACTTAGAGCGCATTGGGAATTGGGCATTCCAAATTGGGGAGAAAAGAGGAGAAAAAAAAAAGATTCATGATTTGCAACTTGCTAGTCATTTGCAGGCAATAATAGGGTTAAGGGAAATTCTTATTAAGGTTGCCAACTTTTTGTCATGCAATTACGGGTTGCTTGAGCATTTTGAGTGTTTCAATACTAATAAATTGTGGAACAATAGGCATCCCGTACTAAAATACGGGACGTCAAGGCTAATTCTGGACCGTTGGCAACCCTAATTCTTATTCTAGAGAGCATGTGATTGGATAAAAATCATCAACTGTGTAGTGCAGGATGTGTCATCAATATTATTTTGTATTACAATGCATTTTAAATGCATATATAGAAGTATACTAGCATAAAGATGACCTCAAAGCTAACATGAATGGACTAAAAGCCATAAAACTTTAATTTTGATATCATGGGGTCTGTAGAATCAAACTTTGAAATGTATTATATTACCTTACACTGCATAGGCCCAACAATATGCAAAATTATTTACATGATATTTGCTCAATATGAAAATTCCTCTTTAAAAGCCTGTTTATTTTGCTATCCTAACTATGCACAATTATGGTAAGATGCATTTTATTATTTGCATTCACCATTAGTTTTCCATGACCCTATCAGAACAGACCTGCAATAAATATTTGGGTCATGACCCACCTGTTGAGTACCACTAATATAGAGTATATGTGAGAGATCTGTTCATAGACTACCAGGAGGTATAGACATCATATCCCTTTATGCCTACTTCCTCCATCATTATGCACCATGTGAGCACCATGTGCTAAGACCGTGAAATAGCATGCATGCAATATCATGAAAAGAGTAAAAATCTACATCCACCCAGAATGAACTCCTGATTCTAGCGAAAATGTAGATGTATGGGCCATGGCATAAGCATCTGTTCAGAGAGCGATTGTGTTCGAACCCAGAAATCTGGAGAGTGAAAGGGATCAAGGCACATCTGCATCAAATATTTGTGTAAAATCTTGCGGAAGAGGTGATGTTGATTGTTATTTTGCAATTCCGTTTGGTGTCACTAGAGGTGCAGAAATTTCACTTTTCCATTTACCAATGAAGTTTCAATGGTAATTCTAATGATTCAGTAATTCAATGATTCACTGAGGAATTAAAAAATCTGGATTTCACTGCTGGACTGAATCACAGTAATTGGTTTGTTTGTTAGGCTATTACTAAGACTCAGTGTGCAGTGCACGAATAGCATCATGCATTTGTGGATGATGAAACCATTTCTGCGCTGCTATCTGTCTCCATGGCAACTTGCTACACAAACAGGCCTCTGAGCTGGTGAACCTTTTAGGCTATACAAGGAGTGTGTGTATGAATGTTTGTTGTGTTATGGATTGCTGCAGTGCATATGTTTGGGTCTGGCTAGCTGGCAGGGTAATACATGTTTACTGTACAGCTCTGCACATTAGATTAATAAACATAATATTTGCATTTGTAAATTGATGAGATTAGTTTGTGGCTCACCGAGAGAGCGGCTTTTACATGCGTGATAAGGGGCATCTCAGAAACAGAAGGCAAACATTTATCTTCTCTGATCTCTCAGCATCTGCTGTTTGCAACTGGATATTAGGACGAATGTTTCGAGAATTCTGTTTGGAGCTGGATTTGAAGTTCAAAAGTGATGTCACAGAAAAAGCTGTATTTTTCCATCCATCCAAAGCCACCCTAGTGTAAGACGGCAAGACTACGGACAGCCCATCTGATGCATATTTCACACAAAAATAGCAAGAGCTTGCACACAAAAATAGCAAGAGCTTTCTCAAAACTTTTTTTTTTTGCCTGGCTTTATGCAATTTCTGGGAGTCGAGTTGCACAGATTTTTTTTGGTCTGTTGGGAATTTAAGTAAGGTTTGCTGCTAGAAGTCGTTGGAAATAGACCGATTTCCCACAGTTTGTGAAGTTTGTGGCATCCAAAGATATAAGAGTTTCATTTGAGAAATTTTGTAGCAAGTAAACAAGTAGGGATAACCTTGCCCTGACTGATTTAGGATGTACCTTCTGATACATGTCACTGATAAATGTAGATTAGATAGCATCTTCCTGTCTAAAGCCCAAAGTATACTTTGGTTTTCTGTGTGACAGTATGTCTTGAGCACAGAATACGTAATGCAAATTTCTTCACCAACACAGTACTGTCCACGTCTCTGTGCATTGTCTGCGCATGAGTCTGCCATTGACTATCCTAAAAGACTATCACAAAGCAGTTGTGCTATTCATGCGGTGAACGCGTCTGGACTCTTGGTCAAAAGTGTATACTTTAAAAGGCTGAGCACTTGACCGTGTGGTAGATGAAATGGCACTCGGGAAAACGTATACCCTATCTTAAAATGGACGATTCTTGGCTAGAATAAGCAGCAATCTGATTTCAGATTTACTTGCCCCTAATTGTCACATGTAAACGGTAAATGTAATTGGTCACTTTACATGTCAAGTATATAGCTTCTTCCTGTCTAAGTGGGCAGTTCTTGGCCAGAATAACCTGCAAAGCAATCTGATTTCAGATTGACTTGACTGTAAATGTCTTTTAAAGAAAGTGTACTGTAAATGGTCACTCAATCAGACAAGTGTCAGTTAGACAATTAGTTAAAATTTGGACCAGAGTTTATGCCCATAGTCAAAACTCTGGCTTTACGAGACTAACGCTATCCTAGGCAGTCAGATCAGATCTCGATAGTGTTCCTACAATGTGTTGTCCCCAAGGAAACCTGCTGCCCACACAAGAATCAATGCTGAAAGTTTGAATCTCTGATGGTTGAGTCCTTCCCTTCTCACTATCCGCTTTAATAAATGATCTGTCAGTACAAAACACCACACACAAACACCCACATCCTCTAACCTCTACTATACCAGACTGTTGGGAAGAGATAAAGACAGACTCCATATTACTGTCATCTCATATTCATTCAGTAGAGTCTCATGTGGTACTACAGAAAGGTTGAGAGTTTGTGGGTATATATGTATGGCACAGTCTGGGCAGTAGTCCCCACAGCAGCTAGTGGCCCGAATCACTGTCTCAACGGATCACGTTAAATTTGCCTTGGAGATCATCATTCAACTATTGGCCACAATTTAAACGCAAACCCAGTGGTCCAAGCATGCAAGGATGGTACAGTGTGGTATGTAAAGGTTATTTCAACCCCTTCTGCTGGTGCAGAGCTTCAATGGAGGCTTAGCCATGGCCAAGTCAGAAGACAATACTTTGTAATTTATAGTGACATTATGCAGTACTATTATATGGGGGGAAAATTGTTGTTTCTATTGATTCTAAGCAAGCATTTTACTATTGTTGATATTTAAAAGTTTGGGATTTCCACAAAACCCTAAGTATTAAACTTGGAGTATAAGGGGCTGTTCAAACCGAATGCATTTTTGTATGCATCTGCGCTATTTCTCGGTTGTTTTTCTATGTAACCATTTGCTGGATGGATGTCTTTGAGCTTTGCACTGTATCTCTTTTTTTCAGCATCTTGGGAAGGAGACACCATGTCAAGTTGAAAAGAACTTCAAATTTTAAAAATATGTTTTGAGACACCTTCGTTCAGTTTTATTTGATGCACTGTTTCTAGCTTTTTTAACTCAAGAACACAATCGGTCTTAATGGCCCCTAACTTGTCCCGCATTGTGTGCTACGGAAATGAATGATACCACAAACTGTGTGGCTTGTTGAGGATAGGTGAGGTTTTTTTTGTTGTTTTTGTTTTTAAATGAACACACTTACAATTTTACAAATAAAGCATGCTAAAAAATCCAATAGACTTGCACTGAAAGAGGAATCTAAGCTATTTTTAGAGACCAGAATGTCATAGAGACTTGGGAGTAGACTCTTAAGACTCTTAGGACCAGTATGAAACCACCTAGAAACCACCCACAACTCCCTAGCAACCATGTAGAAATGTCCTTGCAACCATCTAGAACACATTAGCAACCCTGTAGCAATGGTATTTACAGTAAAACATTCATAGAGAGAGTGTGTGCAACGACCATAAGTGGGCATGAATCTGGTCGTAACTGGGTGCGGTTCTAGATGTTGAATGTTTGTTTGGTTCATCCACATTTGGACTCGGATGTACTGCATACTGAGGGTCAGTTAGTCATCTAGACAAGCTTACGTATTTCAGCTACTCCATCCTTATAAAGGCACAAGATCTTTTGCCATTTAGAGAGAGGTTGAGAGTTATTCTGTGCTTGCGTCTGAACTGGAGTTCTCATTTTTATCTTAGATGATAATCCACAAATTTCTGCAGACAAATGAAACCATCATTGAAATAAAGTTGAAGTATAGAGCAATAAGATTCACGTGGACACATCATAGTTTAGTTCATTTGGTCCCGGAATAATTTTATGAAAAACGTTTGAGTTCATATTGATATCTCTGACTTTTAATTGTACACTTTGGTGACGCTGAAATCTTTTCTGAAACTCTAAGCTCAATCTCTATTCAATTTCATTCAATCCACTGTCTAAGAGAAAGAATCAGGATTCTTATCACATTTAAGTAAATCTAACCTGTTGACTTTGAAAATACAGTATTTGGATTGTATGTCTTTTCCAAAAAGAACTAAGCTTCACTAGTCCATTTGAAAATGGCGTTCCCCCCCCCCCCCCCTTCTTTATGCCCCCTAGAAACTTCAGATGACGAAATGACCAAGCTCCCACTTCTGTGGTCAGAGAACGAAACAAGAAAACCTATTACCCACCGTAAAGGTCAAAATCCAATGATTGGTCCAGACTTATCAGTTTGGCCAGGCTAGAAGACCATCAAGTTACCTTAAGCCCAAAGTGTACTTTGGTCAGATGCAAACGCTGAGCGTCCATGCACAGGACGCATGACGCAAATCTCTTCAGCAGAGTCCTCGAGCACTGAATGCGCGCAGCCCGATTTTTTCTAACTGCACGTCTTTTAATGTGCAGTATGCGCATGCACATGGAATTATTTGCACTAATTAGTGGGTCCACAAGGTGGCAATACTAACATTTGAGCCATTGCTGTCACTATGAAACACTAGAAGGTGATGTAATCGCTGGTAAATAACAGGAGACGAAGGTAAAAACAACAAAAGTAGATTTGCACGTGAATGTGTGAGGAGGTCAGGAATATAAAGACATCTTTATGGGTCTAAACTCCTAAAGAGAAATAATCCGGTGTCTTATAGCAGTTGTAGCATGCATGCGCCAACCGTCTGTGTATTCCAGCACCGTCTAGTGGAGTATACTTTGACAGGTTCACGTTCGACTGTACGCAGATGCTGAGCATTCGTGTCAAAATTGAAGTATCCTGTACTTTAGGCTGGTTTCAGTCATTTTGTTTAAACCATTGTTTTTTGGGGGGGCTGGGTAGCTCAGCGAGTAAAGACGCTGACTACCACCCCTGGAGTCACGAGTTCGAATCCAGGGCGTGCTGAGTGACTCCAGCCAGGTCTCCTAAGCAACCAAATTGGCCCGGTTGCTAGGGAGGGTAGAGTCACATGGGGTAACCTCCTCATGATCACTATAATATGGTTCGCTCTCGGTGGGGCACGTGGTGAGTTGTGCGTATATGCCACGGAAAATAGCCTCCACACGTGCTATATCTCCACAGTAATGCGCTCAACAAGCCACGTGATAAGATGCGCGGATTGACAGTCTTGGAAGCGGAGGCAACTGAGATTCATCCTCCGCCACCCAGATTGAGGCGAGTCAGTACGCCACCACGAGGGCTTAGAATGCATTGGGAATTGGGCATTCCAATTTGGGGAGAAAAGGGGAGAAAATAATAATAAAAAAAGAAAACTTTTTTTTTTTTACATGGTAGTACCATGGTTTGTTTGAATTAATATGGAAGACAATGTAAATAGCATGGTACTGTAAAAGAATCACTGTACCATATATATCAAAGTACCATGTTACCACCACAGTACTTTTTGTATAAGGGTATAATGTAACATCAAATATGTTTTTAATCTCCAAAGAACCATATAGCCAACTCAGAGCCCTATATAACAAACATAGCTCTTGCTAAAGCATTAATGCATTAAAGAACATTTATTTTTATGAGTGTACGGTCTGAACTTTGTGCAGTCTAACTGTGAGTGATCTTCCAATGTTCCGGGCCTACAACGCTTTCTAATTTGGTTGGAGTCTGTGAACGGTGGGCAATGCTAGAACATTCCACTGGGATCCTGACGTAGCCATTAGCATGCCTGCGTGTCAGCTCTGACTTCTGTCCTGCATTAAACTTCCAGCCAGCCAGAGGCGTTCTGGCTAATTTGCAAACATCTCTTTAGAAAGGCGAGAGTGGAGCTCTGGGATGGGCCTTTCTACAGCAGAGGGGATAAATATAGCCCTCATTCAGATGGGCCATGTGCTGTCTCAGAGGCTGCTGTTAGCGGACTGGGTGGGGTAGCAGGCGTTACTGTGAGTCACAGGGACATGCTTATTCCATCATCGCAGAATTCTGTGAGCTTAAAATAAACAGGAGGAAAAGTATTTTCGGAATAAAGTGCTAGGGAGAGTGAAATATGTCAGTCAGAGAGCTATGTAGTACAACACCATCAATAAAATAAATATATAATGCAAGACAGTCTACAACACAACTCTATAGTACAACACAGTCTATTAACACAGCTCTATAGTGCATCACAGTCCATAACGCTGCTCTATAAATCAACACAGTATTTCTCAACAGTTAATAGTGCAACACATTCTATAACTCAACACAGTCGATAGTGCAACACATTCTATAACACAACTATATAGCACAACAGTCAATAACACAATTCTATAGTGCAACACTGTCTATAACGCTACTCTATAACTCAACACAGTATTACTGAACAGTTAAAAGTGCAACACATTCTATAACTCAACACAGTCAATAGTGAAACACATTCTATAGCACAACAGAGTCAGTAACACAATTCTAAAGCGCAACAGTCAATAATGCAACATATTCTATAACACAATTCTATAGTGCAACACTGTCTATAACGCTACTCTATAACTCAACACAGTATTACTGAACAGTTAAAAGTGCAACACATTCTATAACTCAACACAGTCAATAGTGAAACACATTCTATAGCACAACAGAGTCAGTAACACAATTCTAAAGCGCAACAGTCAATAATGCAACATATTCTATAACACAATTCTATAGTGCAACACTGTCTATAACGCTACTCTATAACTCAACACAGTATTACTCAACAGTTAAAAGTGCAACACATTCTATAACTCAACACAGTCAATAGTGAAACACATTCTATAGCACAACAGAGTCAGTAACACAATTCTAAAACGCAACAGTCAATAATGCAACATATTCTATAACACAATTCTATAGTGCAACACTGTCTATAACACTACTATATAACTCAACACAGTCTATAACCAGATTGATCTGACATAAAAATCGTGGGTTGACATTTCTTTAGCTAAAATCGGTCTGTGCTTACCAAAATTCGAAATACTGCCCCCAGTGGCCAAAGCAGTAAGTGTTGGTTGGGCATATGGACAGCAGGCTTTGCTCCAAAAAGGGGTGGTCGCTCCAAACTGCCATTGAAGATATAAGAAGCCCCTTACCTAACCCTTTCCCTAACCTTAACCATGAGTATAAATGATGCCCCTCCTTTGGAGTTGGCGCAACCCCCTTATGGAGTAACCATGCCCCTTTTGGGAGTAACCCCGCCCTCTTTTGGAGATTCCACCCCCATTTGGAGGTCTCCAGCCTTCAACAATACCTACTTGATTTTATGGTTGAAATGTCCATGGAGGGGCGCCAAAAGCAAGTTGTGAAGTGAGTTGTTTTCAGCTGGACAGGCAGTAATACTATGAAGAGGAATGCATATTTTATAAACTGCACCCCACAAAACCAAACCTCAAAACTAAACCTAACCATCAGTGGAGTAAAAATGTAATGTTAGAGGGAAAAATGCAATACTCGTCAGTGATGTGAACACAATTATTTCCTAATTTCAATACGGTATCTGAACCCGGGTCTCTCATGCTGCTTATGCAAACGCTTCCGGTCATGCTAGGGGAAGGTAAACATGCTGGAGCCAATACAAACATGTCTGATAGGAGATGCCACTTGTCAGTAAGTCTGCATAATGTAGCCGATCCTACCCACCCAGCAAAAACTCATTGAAAAGATGTTGAAAAGACAACTTTGCCAGACGTCACATAAAAAGATGTCCCTCTACATCTAAATTTGGTTGCAAAGTTAAAGTTGAAAAGGCATCTTTTTCAGGCATTTTCAACGACTTGAATTCAACCTAATTTCAACCATGAATTCATGATTTTATATTATATTCATTATATTATTAAGTCATCATATTATATTCATAATTACTCTCAAAATAAGACTATTGACAAAAAAGTACCAATAAAACATTTATTGACACATGTCAGATACATCTGCCAGACCGTCCAGGGGCATGTTACTGTATTGTTTGTAATTTTCTCTGAGCACGTCTTGAGTAGTAAAAGCCAGCAGATGAACCCAAGGGCAATTGAAAACGAGAAGTGGAGCATCTTCTATCACTTCCATGGCGTGATCAGTGGCTGGAAGAGTTGGAGCGCTCCCTTATAGAGCTGGACAGCCCTATAACACCAACATGGCACGTGTGTGACAGGGAGACAGGAAAATGCTTTGATTATGTACTGAACTAAGAATAAATTGCAGTGCAGTTATGTGTATTGATTGCTGTTATTGTGTTGTAATCAATCACAGTCATCATTATTGTTTTATATCCCTCTATTTCAATCTGATCTAAAGACAGTCTGGCATATGTAGGTGCATGTCCTTTCAGATGCAATGACATCTGCATGGGTAATAGGCAGCACTGCTTATGGGGAAATAAATATATGTATTGTACATGTACTGTCTTCCTGTTTCCCCTTTGGGATATAATTGAACAAAAAATAAAACCAATTTCCATGACTTTTCCGAAACTTTTTTGGATTTGATTATTTTCAAGCACCTTTTCAGGCCTGGAAATAATTATTTTCAAATTCCATGACTTTTCCAGGTTTTTCGTGACTGTAGGAACCCTGTATTGGGGCACTTGTTTTCTCTCCTCTAAAACCACTGTAAATGTCCTTTTTGAAAATGGGAAACCCACAGCACAGTCAAGTACTACTTGAAATTGTCCACCCCCCAAAAAATGGTTGCCAACAATGTCTAACAAGTTGATTATCTTACCACATCTGGAAGATGAACTTCCAGGAGATGAACCCATGGGCGATTGAAAATGAGAAGTGGAGGGTCTTCTATCACTTCCGTGGCGTGATTGGTGACTGGAAGAGCTGGAGTGCTCCCTTATAGAGCTGGACTGCCATGTAACACCAACATGGCACTTATGTTTACTTGTGCGGCTATGATTATCTTCGGCATCTACGACTGATTCACAGCCATGCTGATATTCAGTATAACAGCACTTCAGTATATACTTTTTTATACTTCAGTACAAAAAAAAACCTCCATGGCTAATCCCATCAGAATAGTGCAATAGTGTAATGATTGCTACACAACATACTGTATCTTACCATGTCTACCAGGAATTTTGTATTCAGAGTCCCCTGAGGATGAATCTGGCAGCCGTCTGCTCCAGGACAGCTGGTCATTATGATCCATGGATGATTCTGCAATCAAATTTCAAATGCAATGTATGAAACTTACCTTTGACACCAATTCAGATGACTTGATTTGTATTCAAGCTTTGCACTAGACAAATCTTGTAGGCAGAATTATAGGAAACTTCTCAAATGTAATCAGTCGGGGAAGGGGTTACTAATTATTAAAACTATAACTTGCATAGTGTAGTTATTCTGGCAAACAGAGAACTTAATTATATATGCAATGTGATTATTTACACTACAGTATGCAATGATCTGTCATTCATACCAACAATACTGCTCTATTTTTGCTGAACACTGGTTTATTAATGTAGCCCACTCGACTTACCTTCAGGAGTGGTTTGAACAATGGTAGCAGGGGCTTTGCTCTTCAAGATTTCAGGAGGCTTTGGAAAGGCCTGCAGACCTGTATTCTTATCAGATACAGTATAAAACAGTCAAAAGGGTATTCATACATCACTCCACAATATTTTGTGATAAACTGATTATTTGCAAAAACCTTTTTTTTTAATATGTTCAAGGAATATTTTTCCCATTCACTTGCCTTTTCTTAACTGTTGAGATGGTTAAACCAAGTTGCTCTTGGTTTAACTGTGGTTTACAGCTGCTCTTGTTTGCATAGCAGACAGTAAACAGCCATGAGTTGAAATCGATAAACTCCAGTAATGAACTCGGAGGAGCTCAGAATGTTTGTCAGGTCTGGCCAATTCTGGGGAAGGTCAGGGAATCGAAGGCGAATCTGCCCGTAGAATTCCAAACGGCTTCTTCAAAACACTTTATCTACAAGTGAAAAAGCCAAACAGCATTCCTCAAAACAAAGCAAAGATCTAATTATCATTCTATATTTCCATTCCGTATGCAAGCCAATGACCAGAACTTAATTAGGCTATGGTGGTGTTAGATGAATACACGAACAGCTGGTGTGTTAGGAATGTTGAGAGGGTGTGAATTGGACTTATGTTCTTATGTGCTCTGGTTTTTGCCTCCAGCACAATGCTCACTTTCTTGTAAGTCACTTTGGGATGAAGTGTGAATATCGTAAATAATGTTCCATGTCTCCTCTCAGTGGAGCCAGTGACATCGGAGAAATGTTGTTTTTGCAGTGATTGTTTGCGCAACATCTAAATCTTTGATTCAAAAAGCAATGGTAGGTAGGTAGGTTGTATAGGTAGGTTGGATCGTAGGTAGGTAGTTAGATAAGTAGGTAGGTCAGGCGGTCAGTCGGTTGGTAGGTCGGTCGGTATATACAGTGTATAGCAACATGAGTCAGAACAGTCTTAAGGTCTGTGCCAAGTTTGGTGAATGTAGCTTAAAAGCTCTAGGAGGAATAACAATTTTGTTCAAAAAAATTTAATCTCAGTTTGGCGATTTTGGAAAACCCTTAAACCATGTCTGTAGAGTAAAAGTATGTTGGCTTTGTTAACCAAATAGTTAAATTTATTAACATTAATAATTGAAATACACAATTGTTAAGCCAAGTAATAAAGTTCATTATTATAAATGATTGCTTGTATTACATTTTTGTACGAAGTGTATTGCATTGCATCGTTTTTTGTATGTCCTCTTGGAAACGATGTCGGAATGCCATTTCAGGACGTTTCAAGGAACAAACAGGGATTTCCTAGTAGCACAAAATACTTGGCAGTCCGTTTGGCAATATTAAGTGCATCCAAAATTCTTGGAAAATGTGAGAATAAAGGATGAACTTAAACCTGAATCATATTGTTAAAAGTCAAGGACAAAGTTGAACTTTACTTTGTTCCAAAGATCTGAAATTGAGCTATGTTGGAAAGGTTGGTTCAGGCATTACCAAACATCTGTTGCTGAGCAAACAGCTCAGAATTCCAGACGCTAGCGGGATTTTACAGTCTATTCAGTGAACATTTCTAGACTATAAAATATATGGAAATAGTGAAAATAATCATTAAACCTTCCACAGACATGTGTGGTGGCATATGTTCATGGAACATTTTAGATACGCTTGGAGAAAGCGTACACAACTCGCTGGCATATGATTGTGGTTTTATATATTACTAATTCTTCATGATAAACATATGTTGATGTGACATGAATAAAAACATGAATCTTAGTTTTGAGATGGTGGCCCTGAACGACCAGCAATATTTAACATAGAAACATTTCACTTTTATCAACATCATTTTATTTAACATTTTGAAGTCCTCAGGGCATGCTGAGTGACTCCAGCCAGGTCTCCTAAGCAACCAAATTGGCCCGGTTGCTAGGGAGGGTAGAGTCACATGGGGTAAACTCCCCGTGGTCGCTATAATGTGGTTCGTTCTCGGTGGGGCGTGTGGTGAGTTGAGCGTGGTTGTCGCGGTGGATGGCGTGAAGCCTCCACACACGCTATGTCTCCATGGCAACACGCTCAACAAGCCACGTGATAAGATGCGCGGGTTGATGGTCTCAGACGCGGAGGCAACTGGGATTCGTCCTCCACCACCCGGAATGAGGCGAGTCACTACGCAACCACGAGGACTTAAAAGCACACTGGGAATTGGGCATTCCAAAAAAATCCAAAGAAAAACAAAAACATTTTGAAGTCCTTTTTTAAAGATTTTAGTAGTGTTTGTTAGTGCAACATCTGTCAGTCTTTAACCCAAATAGCAAAGCTAATAGAGCAACAATTCAAATCTAGTGCCTTAATCTTCACAAAATCATAGTAACTCATGGCATCAAGATGCTTTTTGCTTTTATGTTTTAACAACGGCAACGGTAATATGATAAAAGACAACAACGTTTAATAAATAGTTACATTTATTAACAATAATAATCAGACAATTCCTTCACCATGTAATGTTGTTCATTAGAATAAATGTAAGCTGATTACAGTTGCCAAGCCATCACAGCAACTATTAGCGTTTTACAACAGCTTCGAATGTGGCTCATCCAATCAGATTTTACTGTCAGAACTAGATGTTTCATAATGTTTTAGGGAGAACACAACCATTTAAAAAAAATCACCACAGATACAAAACTGTTTGTAAATGTTTAAAGAATTTCTGGTGGATTTTTATTGCATTGTTCTGAAACCACGATTATTTCATGAGCCAAGATTCTTCAGTGGACTCTTGGGCTACAAATGTAATGTTGTCTGGGCTTTGGATTTTTATGGCTTTTCTAGTCATTTCCATGTACAATTTGTTCTCAAAATGTACTTTTCGAGACATGAGATATATTAACGTGTAAAGGAAGAGCCAGATGCATCAGTGTACAGGAAATGGAAGCTGTTTTTAAACAAATGTGTTCTGAAGGGTTTTGTAGAGCTCTGCTGTTGTCATTGGCAAAGAGAGGTAAGACAAACGCCCTCAACCAACAGCCAAACCATTTGGCACTAAGACGGGAGCTTCTGGAAGAAGCCGTGATTCAAACACATCTCATTCAGCTTGTGAAACACGCCTCCTTTTATGGTACTTTTTATTCAAAAATCTGTATTATTTTTCTTTCCATTGGTTTTCCAGGATGCAGAGACACAAGCCGGGTTTCAGCACAAAGACTTGTGCAAATGTTGTTGAGACTATTTACTTTATTTGCACACATTTCCTTTTCCACCCAGCCCCCATGCACCCTCTTTCCTCCTGTCGGCCCCTTCCCTCTGAGAGGGATTCGCCCAGCGGCTCGTAAAGGGAAAAAAAGCAACTCTCTCTCTTATGAGCGCAAAACCACTTCAAGGACTGCAAAGGCAGAACTCCGGGCTCGGGTAAGCGACCCCTCTATGTCTGTGTGGCGGCAGAGAGAAGATTCCAGCTTTTGCCGTCTACCGCTAAATGACTCTCTGCGCTAGCTGAATCATAATGACTCAGTTGAGTTAGTCAGTGAAAATTAGTATAGTTCACAAGGTGTTATGGCCTCGCTGTGTGATTCATAAACATGCACATAGCAGCAAACTCTCATGGACAGCATAGCCTTCTCTGCTGGTGTAATAGTGCTCTAGATAAATAAAAAAAATTCCATTTAATTCACATTTATCTTTATTTTTCATATGTTTGATCACTTTCCTCTCCTGATTCTGTTCGTTTGCAGACTTTGTCAGTATAGAAATCAATAGTGGTGACAAGTCTAGTCAATTAAAATGTATTCTTTGCCATTTACAAGCAAAGTGTGAGTCTGAGCTCCACCCCTTAGAGTCCTTGGAATTTCCAGTGAATCCCACAAAAGTGCAAATGAAATATATTGAAAAATTGATGACAAAAAACTTCAATTGTAATTAGTAACGTAATCTTTTATAACACTGTGTATTAAGTACCAATTTACACTCCTATCATTTTTTTCAAGATTTTTTCAAAATCTCTAAATCAAGACCAAAATTTCTGACTGTAACTCGTCCTAGAGCTTTCGTACCACATCCACCAAACTCGGTACAGACCTGCAATTCTGATCGGACTTACGGTTTTCCAGTAAAAGGCTATCAAAAATCCCATAGATTTACATTGACAGAAGGTTAAAACGAGCCAAGACTATCAGCCTTTCTAGCAAGTCAGTCCATTGTCAGACATCTTTTGAATGCTTTTGGGAGGCTATTTCCAGTGATGCCAGTACAGCTCCTATCTACTTGAATGGGGGAACACGGAAAACTCAAAAACGGTTGGTAAAGATTACGATCAAAGAACATATTTCAAATCAGCAATAAAATTTGATAAAATTGGAATTATAAATTGTCTGTCTTTCTTTCTGTCTTTCTTTCTTTTTTAGTAAACCCAAATGAAACATTTTGCTATTTGTTAGTCCCCACCAAATGTAATAATGTAATCCATATAAAAACTAACTGTAATCTGATTATGTACATTTTAATATGTAATATAATTACTATTAAGATACTTGGTTTTTGTAATCCAGATTACAATGATTGTAATCCATTAATATCTGAAACACTGGATGAACATAATTAGAGAGTAAAGAGCATGTCAGAATGAGGGATGTAATTGACAAATCTACAAATAAAAGAGGGGTAATTTTAAAGTAAAATTTGGTAAGTGTTTTTTTTAATTTTCACAAATCTTCTAATTTGTCAATTGCTTTTAATGGGTTTATTTAAGTTTAAACTAGGCTGTCTTTAAGCATTCAGTGTCATGGCATGGTTCTGAAATGTCAATAGCCTCTTTGGTACTAAATTGGCTGTGACATTAGGCAATATGATGCATGATGTCCACCGAATGTCCTATTCATTGTGAAACTGTTTTTTTTTTTTTTTTTAATTAATGACATGAGTCATGTTGAAGGCCTAGACTAACTGAAAACAATTTTTTCTCACATCTGCACCAAGTAAAAAAAAAAAAAAATTTACACTGCGCACAAGCACACGTTTTGCTGCCATATGGAATGCTGGGAAATGGATTTACTGAAAGTGCATGTTTGTGTGAGATACAAGCTTTCTGTTTAACCCACACACTTTATACCCAAACATTTTCAGCGTTCAGCATGGATGAGCGCTGTTCTTATTGACATTTAGAGGGCATCTTGTTGTTTGTAGTGTTCAGTGGCAGCTTGGTGTGAAGAACAAGGAGCTATGGCAAGTATGTGTGTGTGTGTGTGTGTGTGTGTGTGTGTGTGTGTGTGTGTGTGTGTGTGTGTGTGTGTGTGCAACCAAATGTCCCCACAAGAATAGTAAACCTGAAATCTGCTACATTGTAGGGACCCACCAACGGTCCCCATGAGGAAAATTGCTTAATAAACACATGAAAATTTCAAAAAGGTGTCTGAGGGTTATGTTTAGGGGTAGGGTTATGGTTAGAGATAGAAAATATCAATAGTTCAGTTTTAAAGCAATAGAAGTTTATGGAGACTCCCCACAATGTGTGTGATGGAGTGTGTTTGTGGGTTCTCTGGGCTAATGGAGCAGTTACTGCAGTAGCTCAAGGAATGGGTGGGGTTAGACACCATTGTCCTGCGGTTGCACACACACACACACACACACACACACACACACACACACACACACACACACACACACTCCCATCACTGCCTGTCATTAACTTTGATTGATGGCTCTGGAATGGTAGCAGGAAACGTCGTCCACAAGCAGTGATTCGTTACAGTGCTTCGGAAGGTTTTTTCTAATCCAAACTAAGTGGAACTTGATACAGTTTATGAATGTAAAATCTGGCCACATGTTTTAGCTAAACAACACCACTGCTCTACTGATGATTTTACAAGGCTCTCTGTTATGCTTGATTCTGATTGGTAGCATTCTGTGGTCATATATATTATTGTATACAGGCCTGCCACGCAAAAATTTTTCCCTACATAGCTGTGCTAGTTTCATGTCTCTCATATCACTCTGCAGTCTTTTTCTTTCTAACTTATAAAAATAAATACCTCCACTATTCAGTATTCAGTTACTTAGCCAGTTCTTTGCCACTATGCAGAAATTTGTCAGTTATAACGAAAGACATTTACATAAGTCTTAAAGGAATGATAGCGAAAACTGCCTGTTTTATTACTATTTTATTACATATACGTATGCATATGCAAGCACTTGGCCAGCACATTGAACATTCATAATGTAATTTCTTGTGTTACTGTGGCAGTAACAAATCTCAGTACTCAAGGGGGCGATCTAGTTACCAAAGTCTGTGCTATAAAACTGGGTTTGTTATTATTCAGGTAAGTTGCTATTATTTTGACTTTACCTTACTTGCTCAACAATATTCTCTTCAAACTGTACAGTAGTTGACCTGAAAGAGAAAATTCAATGTAGATGCTGTATAGCATCCCTTGTGGCAACATTAAAGGTGCTCTCAGTTAATTTTTGCCAAGTGACACCAAGTGGTGTGGATGCAGCATCATTCAAAATCAATAGTTTTCAGTTACAGATGCCATTGTAGAAATTCACTATTCACAATCAGTCATGATTAGTTTAATCCAAGAGGGAAAGTGTTCAATAACAAGACGGTTACTGAGATTAAGTGAGTAGTATTCAGCTGGTCATGTGATTCTAACATGGCAGCCCCCATGAGGGCACCCCTCCCCCAGCTTTTATAAGGTTACTGATATAACTAGAGTCCTCATCTCATGTGAGTGGTCATGATTTTATACATATGTTTCAAAATTACTATTAATTTATTTAGGAGTAAAAAAAATTAATTGGGACAAATTTACTGTGAGCACCTTTAAGAATGCAGTGTATACTTGCAAATTGCATTATGAATTGCATTTGGAACACAACTACACACAAAATCGAGCTTGTGTAGCTAGACGCTTCTGCATTCACGTACTTGCGTAAAGTATGTTTCGGCCTTTAGCGTCAGAGAGAGGGTGGAAAATAGTCATGAAAAAGAAAATTAAGGAAAAAATAAAAGTGTAGAACATGGCTCTTTTAATCATGCATTACCTTCTACATTGGTGCCTTTCTTCTCAGATCCCATCACTAATTTTGAAACAAGGTTTAAATTAGTGAATAAAAGCATAGTAATATGAAATTGTTTATGGGCTGAGTGAGAAATGTTTGAGTATATAAGAAAACATCATCGTCAAACTTGCGTTCTGTGAAATTAAATTTACAAGGCAGTTAAAAGCTTTGCAGTTCTCACCTTTGATTCATGGCATTCTGTTTTGTAACATCTTGAAGGAATCAGGAAATGTGCTTGAGGTTAGTTTAGTGTGATCCACATCAATGAACGATGCAATAAGCAAAAGATTTGAGATTTTCCCTAACCCCAAGTATTAAAATTTGCAGTGTAACTTGTCCAGCTACGGGCATGAAGGATACCTCAAATCATGTGGTTTGTTGAGGAGAGGTGTGCTTTTACTTTTGTAAGTGATCAAACTTACAGACTCACAGACCATTAAACAGGCCACATAGACCTTCATTCAAGGAGGGACCCAAGCCATATCTAGGGACCAGAATATCGTTGAGACTTGGGGAGTGGGCTACCTAGCAACCACCCAGAACACACTAGCAACGGCCTGGTAACCACCCACAACATCTTAGAATTGTGGGGGTGAGTGGCATGGGCAAGCAGCACTCTTGTTATGTCTATTATTCTGTCTTATATGTGTTGTATTATTACATTTACAGTACAATTTCTGGCTGTGGTTGCCAGAAATTATGTAAAATCAGTAAATACGGTAAAATCTTACTTTTTAAATAAAAATGAAAAATTATGTTGAGGTAAATACCTTTTAACAATTAACTTCTTTTTTTTTTTTTAACTGTAGCATTTCAAAAAAAAAAATCCATTAAAATTATGGACATTTCTTACAGTGAAGTCTTTTTCTGTATGTGACGTTTAAAGGCGGTTAAATCTGATATCAATCTAGTACAATGTCAGAGGTGTTTGATGTTATAAAACACTAATCAGTTGCAGAGGATGTTTCTATTCCTTCAGAGAGTCTTATACTCTAGAATATTAATGAATGCAATGCACAAACTTTATTAATGGTGTTAGAGTTTTCAAAAGTGGTTCCTTGTGTTGTTTGCTAGTAAATTAAATTTACTGAGTGAGATGTTTTCACCTCTGAGAAATGCTTTCTATCAAATCCAGGAATGCCCAGCTGAACACGATTGCCTATTTAAAATAAAGAACCCTCATGTGGGGTGTTAAGAAATGTTCCTGTGGTCACAAGCAAGCAAGGGCCAACAGTGAACAGATGAAAGGATGAAAGGCAAGATAGTGTTTTAAACAAAGAGCCCATAGTTGAAGCAAAATGCAAAAACAGCAGCACAAGTTTTTGGAGTGTTGTAACTGTGATCCCAAATGTCTGAGTGTCAATTTCTGTCATCGAGCCAAACAATAATCTCCAGTCTTTCTGTTATTTCATCCATCTGACCGATGAGCTCCAATAGAGAAAAATTATTTGAGAGTATGAGCTCAAATTTGATTAAGTCCATCAGAGAAGGTCACGTCCGTAGTAACATTAGTCTGCACTCAATAAAGAGAAGCTATCATGTAGCCTCAGCTCTTTTGATTAGAGAAAGTTGTGAACATTGTAATGAATGCTTTAACTCTGCTCCATAGCCTACTGAATTGCCTTGCTGTCTATAGTCTTCAAAGGCAGCTGCCTTCTACAGTAAGTGGCCGCTCACATGGAATGCATTCTTGCATTTAAAAAACAACTAAACAGAATGCAACAGAATAGAATGAGGCATTCAAAGCTGTTGAAGGGCATTAACTAAAGTACATCTGACGCATGTGAAATGTGATGTGTAAAAAGATTGCCTAGATGAGCAGACTACTTGGTTTAGGAAATGGAAGGACTTGATTCAGTTATTTGGGTGCTAAAAGAATGCAGACAGAACATGCAGTTAAACAACGCTATCAGCGTTTGCACGTAAATACTTAAACGTTTTGATAAAAATAGTTTAATTTAATAAAAAATAAAAACTATTTATTGTGTGCTATTTATGTTTCAAGGCATGGTCACATTTACCTTTGCACGTTGAAATTCTACAGTCATCTCAATAGGAATCCATACGGTCAGAAATTTAGCCTGATGGACTTCCAGCGGTGAAGAATTTTCCTACAAAAATTTTGCATGGGGTTCAAGTTTGGTGAACTTTGATAGTGAATTTTCAGCATTGACCAATAGGAAGTTGCTTGGCAGTGACCTCTGTGTGGCAGAATTCATACGTAGCTACACTTAATGTTCACAATGGACGAAAAAAATCACAAAAGATTATGAGTTGTGTCTCCCATGCGCTTTGTGTACTGGACGAGGGAAATAAGCACCTTCAATTTACTCATTAGTATATTAAAAAGTCAAGAGCTGTTGTGTTTTCACAGGTCAATTTATTTCATAATGTCTAACATCTCATCTTTGTAAATACTAAGCCAAAATCAGAAAAATCCAGGAAGATCTTTCTGTCACAGTAATTACTGCATACCCAAGTGCCAGGATGTTTTTCTGTGGCTCCAGATTCATTCCTGAAGGGTTTTCGGTGCTGATCAATGTAATTTATCCTCATAAAGTGAAACATATGTGTGTGTCATCAGCATTGGCTACAGTTATAACATGACATGTGACCTCCATGGGTCAGTGAACGTCAGCAGTCCTGTGACTGTGTGTGTGTGTGTATGTAATATATAGTGAAGGCTAGACTGCAGAGTAGAGAACAGTAAAGGGTAAAAGGACCTATGGGAGCTTTGAATATCTCCTCAGAATTAAGCTGATTTACAATCGCTCTTTTAGAGCAGGAAACATCCTTCACACTAATCTACACCAGCAACTCCAGGAGAGAAAACCTCTAGACAAGAGCTCTGTTCTGAAACCTAGTGAGCTTCCTTGCTGTCCACTGCCTACATAGGCAACTGCCTTCTAAGACAGCATCCTAACTAAAATGGAACCTTATAAGTGACCTTTGACCTATTTGGAATGCTGTACACAGGCAGCATCTCCGTGTTTCGTACAAATCCACCTTTTTCCTGAACGTGGAAGTGTTCCACGTTTCAGCTGTGTTCAATTTCCGGTCTCCAGTGTTTCCACTCGCATCGGCGTATATTCTTAGCTGGTAATGTGATGTTTAAAGTATTATTTTTGTAAAAAAATAAATAAAAATTTTACAGAGTCAAGATGATCATTTTTTATTGACAGTGCCTCAAATGAGTGTGTAGATTATATGAAGCGATGGTCCGAGGTTAGTTACGTTGATATCAGTAACTATTTTGAGTTGTAATGACAGCAAACAACTGAACAATTGAGCCTGAAATTCATTTTTATTCCAAAAAAACTTGAATGGTTGTTGTTGTCCTTCTGGATCGCTCGTTTTGGTAGTTTTTACATTGCGTCTCAAGACCAGAAACAAAAAACAGGCAATTGGATTCATCATGGCACCACCAGTGGTTGCTCAGGAAACTGTGGATAGCACTTGAATATCACATGAAGTGCACAGTGGATACGACTTGATTACAACAGAGTTTGACATTAGCATATTGCTAGGCTAATGCTAGACTAATGCTCTTACAATAAATAAAGCATACTTGCCACACAAATTTAGGTTAAAGTAAACTTTTAAGTAAATGTAACTATTTTTATCTAGAATTTCTACTGCTAATAGCGTTGTTGATTTGCACGTGCTGTTTGCATTCTTTTAGAACCCTATTCACTAAACCAATTATGCAGATCAAGTAAAGGTGCAAACACATCCAAAGAAAGGAGGCATATTTGCACTGAAAAGATTATCACATTTGTTAAAATACGATTCATTTAATTACTCACAGCAGATTGCGTGTGTTGTGAATAAAGACTTAATTTTGTACATAGTAGTGCTCCAAAATGCAAGTACAAGGTGAATTGTTAGCGTTACCACAAGGGGCGCTATAGCTGACATTAGTGTGAATTGTATATTTCTACAGAGTTTACTCTGTCAAGTCAACAACTGTCATGGCGAAGCAACAGTTTGAAGAGAATATTGCTGAGATAAAGTCAAGTTAAAGGCAATATATTTATAACAACATACATGAATAATAACACACCCAGTTTAATGGCACAGACTTTTTTAAGGTAACTCTATAGCCCCCTTGAGTACAGAGGTTTGTTACCACCACAGTAACGCAAGAACGTACGTTATGTATGTTCAAATGGACTGGGAGTTGGCAATGAGTTGGTCAAGTGCTTGCATCTGTGTACACACACTTGCTTACAGTATGTTTCTGGCTTAAGATGCAGGTTTTTCTACTGAAATACTACACACAAAGGTGCCATAACTGTTTAATGAATTTGCCTCTTCCTGTTTTTGTTGGTCTATTTTATTCTGACCAAAACCACATCGTTATTGCAATTTCTGAAATTGTAAGGCGAAATTCACAAGAGGACCTGAAGGCAATATTTTAATTTTGTATCTCTCTCTCATGTTCGTTATCTCTCGACAATATACAGTATGTCATTCGGCAGCAAGAATTAATTGTCTTTGACAACACTGATGTTGTAATTGTGAGACAGGTAGAAAATTTCCGCTGTGTTCAAAAAGAGCAGAGCATGTTCATAAAACACACACTCCTGTCTGCTTTGACATTTACAGTGTGTTTTAGATGTGTGTGTCTGTTTGATGCCATACTGTATGGAGACTATACTTGCATCTGTTTTATAGATCACTTACTGATCACACACTCACAGGCACAAAGCGGATCTGATGGGCCTATATATGTTGTATGACTCGCTGTATGTGTTGTATGATGAAAGGGTGTATTTCTCGGCTAAATGGAGTACCGAGGGTGTTTAAAGGGCATCTTGAGGAAATACTGGCATTCAACAAGCATGATTTAAACACATACACACAACTCTCTCCCCAGCATACACACACACCCCTCCTCTACTGGGATCTCCAACTGAGATGCATGTTTAATCCATTACCCTCTAGGCAGGCTGGGAGACCAAGCTAAGAACATAAGGGATTTTTTTTTTCAACAGGGTTGTCAGCTCAGTCTCTCAAACACACCAGCATTTATTCTGCTTACAGCCCAGAGGAACTGTTTGGTGAACATAAAGGTTTGGTTGTCATAGATTAAATCGCTCCACATCAACATTAATGAGGTGAATTATGTAAGATCAGTGGCTCAATGAAGTGTTTCACTCAACTCAAACACATCACGAAGCTGATAGAAATCAGACACTGACCTCGTGTAACAGTGTAACACAAGGCTTCTGTTGTTCAGTCTCTAAACCTCACAATGAGAGCCAATATTTACACAATCATTATTTACTGCATCTGTGTTCAAGCAATGCAATTTAAACACAAAATCAAAACCAACCCGATTTGCTTACTTAATAGATGTTCCTGATCTCATTGTACACGATTCATAAGTGCATGTCATTCTAGAGAAAAAGTAAAAATTGTTTTTTGTAATCTTTTATTCAAAATGTAATAACTTGCTCTCTGAAATGACTTTTCTTTCCTGCTTATATAACCAAGACCACATTGGCAAGGGAAAATAATACTTTATGAAGAAAATGCAAGTGGTGCTTGCCCATGCAAAAGTGGTGGGTGGTTGCTATGGCTTTGCTATGTGAATGCAAAGGTGTTATTAGTGGTTTTTAGCATGTTGGTATGTGGTTGCTAGGGTGTTCTGAGTGGTTGCTATGGCGATCTGGGTGGTTCGTTTCTGGCCCAAGTCAAAAGAGCCCACGCTTAGGTCTTTATTATATTCTGGTCCCTAGATATGACTTGAGTCACTCATTCAATGTAAGTAAATGGGATTTTGCCTGTTTTATCATCCAAAAAGAGAAAATTGTGTGAGTTATTCCTTAAAAAAGTTATAGCACACCTCTCCTTAACAATCCACATGAATTTGAGGTATCATTCATGTCCATAGTGTGTGGGATGATTTATGTGACAAAGTTTAATATTTAAGTATGAGTAATAGTAATAGTAATGTTTGTTTTAGCAAGTGGCACTAATAATATAATAGTCTACTTTACATGATCCAGTCAAATCTTGATGGAAATAATCTGTTTCACTTTGAATTATGTCACATTACGGAAGTTAAATGCATTGCGGATGCCATTTCATGTTGTTTTTTTCCCCCAGAGAGACCAAATCTAGACTGAACTTCTGCTCTAGTCAGTTCTAGGACCAACCATAATCTGCAGAACTTGAGTTGAAAGAGGTTTTTGGGGTTTTCCTTTCCGTTGGGACTGTGTTTCAAACTGAGGCAGGTCAGGGGTCAAAGGTGACATTTAGGGTTAGAATGGAGTATCGGGGTGAAAGAAATCATGCTAATAAACACAAACACACACACACACACACACACTGTGAGATCTAAGTAAACATTGATACAGCCACTCCAGTGAGCCCAAAAGAATACATTAGCTTCCAATCTGAATCATAATGAGGTGGGAGGAGTCCGAGATTGAGGTTGGGGCTAATAAATAGTGGACTATTGTGCCTATTCAATCTGGGATGCTTGTAATGTTGCTCCACCCTTTTTGTCCTACAATGCTTCACTTTAGCTTGCAGGTGCGTGACATCATCGCAGCTGGGTGTTTCCGAGCAATATTTCAGTTTTTTTGCACTGCAGTGACGATTCTAGTGGCAGCTTTTTAGCATTCTGCTTGGAATGGCTGAAAGTGTTACGCACACACAGTGGCAGCGCTAGTGAAAATATTTCTGCTCGTTCTCTGGACATGAGCTACTGCAAACCAAACATAGGGCCTCAGCTCCTGTGGAGAGCTATCAGCCGTTTAAGACATCTACACATTAAGGCACATTTTCAGAGTTTTATTCACTGAGCAGAGAGAGGCAGACAGTTTGGTGTGGAGTTGTGAGTTTTGTTAATTTTTCCCTCCAAATGTCTTCATGTACCTCTTTTTGCTCTTACTTGCCCCATTTCCTGTTCAACAGCAATATCCAGAGTTTTGACCCTTAGGCTGAAATAAACACACAAATTTCTCACACCCAAATGCATTGCTGTTCGAAGCAGACAGTAAATGTTTAAGTCAACATGAAATCAAAATTGACACTATATACAGTGCATCCGGAAAGTATTCACAGCGCTTCACTTTTTCCACATTTTGTTATGTTACAGCCTTGGATTAAATTAATTATTTTCCTCAAAATTCTACAAACAATACCCCATAATGACAACGTGAAAGTAGTTTGTTTGAAATCTTTGCAAATTTATTAAAAAAACAAAACAAAAAAAAAACACATGTACATAAGGATTCACAGCCTTTGCTCAATACTTTGTTGAAGCACCTTTGGCACCAATTACAGCCTCAAGTCTTTTTGAGTGCGATGCTACAAGCATGGCACACCTATTTCATTCAGTTTTGGGGATCAAAACCGACTCTGAATTGGTGTTCTTCTTATTGGACAGGTAAGCTTACATAACTGCAAAGCATGTGAAATATAGTGCCATAAGGATTGATCTGTGTAATTTTAGCTAACTCGATCTTGCCTGCTAACGCTGATGAATTGCAAGCTACCTTGCTTCATAACTTTCTAATAATTTCAACGATCTTCTCTTTATTTTAAAAGTCAGGCATACAGGATAAATTTAAGCAAATATGCTGGTTTCTTATTTGTAGTTCAACAAATGACATACAAAACATACAATAGTGCAACATAACTGTAAACTGGTATAGTTCGGTAGTATGTAGCTGTATGTGTGTATCAGTATGCTATGTTATCTGATAAGTAGTTTTAGTTTAGTCTCAAAGTTTGTAGTAAAACAATCATAGCTGTGTAATTTTTATTATGCTACCTCATCTGTCAGCATGATGCCGGTAGATCACATTCAGTCTCTTTGTACGTTACGTCATTGTTTTGTCTGATGCTTGCTCGCTCGCTCACGTCCCTATGGAGTGTGTGCACGAGCAACAGGTAGCTGGATGCAGTTCGTCTAAAATGCGGCGATCCTGCGTGAGACGCTGAAAGAAAAAACTGTGAGATTCAGCACAACAGTCAAAGATCCAATGCGTGTTAAACAGTATACAGAAAAACAGTGCAGACGCACACAAAAGCATATTTTAACAGCCCCTAACTCGCCCTGTACTTGGAAAAACTGACCCAAACCTGGACAGAAAACCCGAATGTTTGTCAGAAGTTCAGGTCGAGTTGAAGACTTGTACGTGTAGAATAACCGAATAATGATTTTGGTATTAGAAATGGCGCTTCGAACAGTTGAACCAGGTCTTTTTGGTACCGTCGCTTTCACTGAACAGAGACAGCAAAGGACTCTTCATTGCCTCCTGTAATCTTCTATCTCATCTCTTTGTTTGTGTTCACTGTATTTTGGGCATATATACAATTATGCTATTTTACAAGCGCAGAGTCATTATTTTTCACACAGTGCTGGCATGCTTGATTGTATGTGTGTTCATGCTGTTTGTATTTAAAGGTTGGGGATGGTTTAATTAATATCAGTGTCATTTTCATGCTGTGGAAATGGTGCAGTAATTCCCTCTGAGCAGCATTTGTGTGTTTAAGAGAGAGAGAAGAGCGCTATCTGTGTGAAATGTGAGGGAAGGGAGTAGAACTGAGTCTCTCTGTGGGTCAACAGCAAATCTGAGTTTAGTTAAACTGCTCTGGGTCTTACAAAAAACACAAGCAGCTTTTTTCCCCATTACCCCTGAGAAACAATAGCTTTAGCTGAGCACATGGAATAAACCCAGATCTTCCTAACTGCTTTCCTAAACCTTTTCAGTTGTTCTGTAAAAAAAGACAGTGTCATTAAGAGCTGTCCCACTAGGCCCCAAAAGCTATTTCTTTGACTGAAGTTGTTTTGGGTATCCAGTTTTGTGCCTGATAGTAAATCCTACGATATTCTGATATATGTTTTCTTATCAGCGAAATACATAAATTAATGTTGTGTAAGCTACATATGACATATCACATGATATAACCAAAGCAACAAATTGTCAAAGTAAATGTTTCTTTTTGTCTTAACAGTTAGCATGCTAACTGATTAGCCTGCAATGCTAACATTTCATCATGCATCCCCTAAATTTAGCATATAAATTATTCTAATAATCTGCCTAACATCTCCTTTGCTAAGGGGGTAAATCATGACATTTCATTTCATTTTTATTATTATTATTTAAACTATCTTGAAATTTTGACTAGGAGATATTTTTTCCCTCTTTTTTCACATACGGCTCCTTGGAAAAACATACTTGTTAACTGATATTTCCTCATCCTTCATTTTCCCATAAAATAATATTTCCTTGAAATATCTTGAAAGACTTTGATCAATGCATAGGCTGTTTTTGAACTTCCATAGCAACAAAGATGCCCACAAATAGCTTAGAGTCTATATAGAGACTCCAGTAAACATAGATTTAAGATTGATCTAATTACAACCATCCCTTTCTCTCTCTCATACAGCCACTACATAACAAGAGGAACAAATCAGTAGCAGAGTGGCTTTTTACTATGTTTAATTTAACGGCAGCTCAGTGGTTTGTTTAGCAATGGAAATGGTCACTTGCTGTAACCATGGAGACCATTTGTGCCAAGATATTTGCTATGTATTTTAGACCTGGGGCCGGTTGCACCAGCTATACGTAAGTTACAACTTAGCCTAGTTGTGGCGGAAATGGGCATTAATCACAATTTACACACTATTAAATATTTTAGGGTTGCACCATTAAACTTAGGTAGGATGTAACCCTACGTATAAACTAAATATATACAGCAGCCTCCGACCAGGAGCAACGGTTGGAATGAAAAAGCAGACTGATATTTTATGACATCAATGAGCTCATGTTTTGCATCAATCCTTTCGACATACAGTATAATGTTGACATTTACACTCGTTTACATTTACGAGAGAGAAAACAAAAACGTACTTTTAAGCGGCTCTTCAGCATGAAACCGTTCTAACGGTGCAGTTTTCAGGGTGCGTCGCCCAGTGTCAAGTTTCAACACATTCAAAATATATATAGGATAATAAAATGAATAAATATCTATTTTTTCCAGCCTGTTGTATTAGTATTTATCTATCACCCCTTATTATTTTAGATACAGTTCCTATATATTGTTATTTACACAGGGCAAATATACTATTTATTAAATCTACTTTTATTACGTATCGTATTTTAATGGGGATTTAATTTATTACTGCTGACAGTTACATGAGCAAACAAGGTTTGAACATCAACCGTAACAAGATCAGTCTGAAACTGACGGCTTTTTAATACTTCTGTGTACAAATCTGAAGTCTGCTTATTGGATAAATACAGGTAAACGTCATATTATGCGACTACGCATTACTTTACGGAGAGCTTACGACCTACTAGTTAAGTTTCGCCTTAAGAACAGGTGGTGCAACCACATTAAGCACTGACTTAGTTACAAACTAACTAGTAGTTACTAAGCCCTTAGTGTGAACTTTACGTCCCAACTTACGTGAGACCTTAAGCACAGCTGGTGCAAACCTACCCTGGACTTGTGTAAAAAATGTATATTTTCAATTCATAATTTGTTTTGTTTTGGGCAGCACAGATAGAACATGAACACAAGTCACTTTCTAAAAAGGATTGATGGTACCATGGTTAAGTGAGGATGGTAATACCATGTTACTTTTATATACCATTATACGTAAAGTCAACATGAAATTAAAACTGACCCTATTTACTTACTCAATACATTACATTTCTTATAGTGCACGACTCAAATGGTTTCATCAAATGGTCCTAATTTTCTCCACTCCTTTTCCACAGATGTCATCAAGCCCTCTTTTTTTAACTCCTCCCCTACAACTGTCTGACTCCATTCTGGTGTTTAACGCCCAGTTTTCATGATCCAATCAACTGAGCACAACAGTCTGGTTTAATAAGTAAAAATCCCATTCATTTTCTCCATTGGGGAATTGATTATTAACAATAACTTATAAACCTTTAAAGACAGTCCTACCTTGAGCTCCGAGGTTGTTTAGTGACAGTATATGCTTCAGCTGAAGCCATCAGTCCACGTTATTTCAACTTAATTTTTTGTTAAAATCGTGTTTCCAGGCAGAATTCCTGATAAAGAACTATGCTACCCATGATGCTGAAGGGAGTCTATCCATCAATCATAGAATCATGGCCAACAAAGCATGACAAAAGAGCTCTACAATGACCATGCACTCTCGACGCACTATAAATGATGCAACCGAGTCGGCTACAGTCTTAAACCTCTTATATATTTGTGTATATCTGAATATTTTGCAATGAACTTAAAATTGTATTTTCTATACTTATAATCAACAGCTTTAAATCAATAGTTTTACATTTTTCCATTATTTTTATTTGTATCACATTTTTTTAATTTGATCACATCATTCGCAATGCTTCATGGGATTGTAGTTCGTTCCATCATTAAAGATGGTAAGTACATAGTCTTGTACCTTTGTCTTTTTGTCTGAATTTTCAAATACTTAAAAACTAATTTTGTAATGTTGTGATTCACCTCAGAGCTGGTGGTTTGGTTCATGGCTTAGAACTCTTTTATGAAGGATTTTTATGAAACCAAGATGGTTGAAAAAGGATGGGCACTGTTGCACTCTACTTTCGATGGAAACAATCAAGCCCCACTGTACTTTTTTCATTAAAAAAATCCTGTTTTCATCTACAAAACTTCACATTACAGCAGTAAAATGGGTTATGAATGCCGTTTCAAGTTGACTTTAAATGGTACTTATAAGAATATCATGATATTACTTTCATGGTAGTGTCCGTATAGCCATGGTATGCTTATATAGTAATACCATGGTACCTCTTGGTGGAAATGCAGCTTCCATTGCAATTAAAATCTTCCATTTGTGGATGTTGTACCCAGGTAAAAATTCATCTCTCAGACAGAGTCAGATTATCAAAACAGGTGCATGGTGCAGCTCGCACACACACTGAGTGGATCGAGTCCAGGTCCGATTTACTGGCACAGAGCTCATCTGCTGATAGATCCATTTATTACTTATGACTGCAGCCGAGGACAGCAAATCATCCAGGAGCTTAACACGACCAAGCAATGGGCAAGCGAGTTAAGGTCACCTTCACAGAAACCCTGTCTAGACAGAACATAGCTGTGCTATAAAAGTTCTCCCAACATTCTTTATTCTGGATTCTTTGGTCTGATTTTGCAGCAAAGACCCAAGAAAACATCCTGTGTTTGAGATCTACCGAAGTTTTTTTTTTAACCAGTATTTTTGTATTTTTGTGTTTTCCAGTAAACAATATCTAAATATCCTTAAAAAACAAGATATATTCACCTGGGAAGCAAAACTGCATAGGGTTAGGTAGGGTTAGGGTTAGGTAACATAATAAGATAACTTATTTTCAAAGAATGTATCTTGAATATATTATATTTATTTTTCTTACCTCACTGGCTAATAGCTTTTCTTCTTTTTAAGCATAAATCTAACTAAATTTGGTAAGGTTTATGCTTAAAACAAGAAAAAACTATTTGCCAATGGGGTAGGAAATAAAGCTTTCTCCTACACATGTTTGCTTCTTATGTTTAGATATAGTTGCCCCAAGAAGTATTTTGATACTTAAGTCACACTTAAAGATGTATGGATTTATTTAGATGAAACCAAGTGGCATCTACAAACAAATAATGGTAGACCTTTTCTCAGAACTAACCTGACTAGTCATTGCAATTAAGCTGATTTTTAGTGGATGTACAGTATGATGTCAGTTCCCCTTAATTTCACACAGGTGTCCTAGCTGATTAACCACAGGTGCAGTTCATCACATTAACAGTGGGGTATGTTCCACTCTGTTTGACAACCAGAAAGTGTCCAAATACTTCTCTTAATTTTGAATAGTATGTGTATTGTTATAGTCTAAATCCTAGTAAACATTAAAATAAATTCCTTTTAGTCTGATACTTTGTTATTTAATGCAAAGACATACATTCATTCATCGAGAATTCATCCATTTTTAAGTGTGGCTCAAGTGTCCAAATACCTTTTGGCGCCACTGAAGACAAAAATACTGACTATGAAAATGCATTTTTGCATTTTGCAGATTAAATGGCAGGTTGTTTTCTCTGTTGTAGTTGCTCATCCTTCCGTGTGAATGTTCCGGATGTCTGACAGTGAACGGGAGTGTTTTGGGGAACTGGGACACTTCTGATTTATCCACAGGATGGGAGACAGAGAGCCGCTCAGTTCCCTAAAAATACAGACTGTAGCGGCCCTCACGACAGCGCCATCTGCCCTGGCACAAGCCCAGGGACACACACACACATACAGAGTTTCTGAGGGTGGATGGATGCTGGATTTGAACAGCAATAGCAGCATCATATGCAGGGACAGACTGGGACTAAAAAGTGGTCCTGGACTTTCTAGCCCAGAGCGGCCCACAAAACACAGCCAGCAACACACCACACCATAACACGGCTCATTTTCAAATTTTTGTGTTAGAAAAAAGAAAATAAATTTCTGTTGACTGCTAGTCATGACAACGGGCCCCACAGTGCAAAAATAGTCATAACTTTAAAACTTATAAAACCACCGTAAATGTGATGAGTGGATTTTTTCAAGAAAGCACTAAAATAAGCACTTTATAGCTCAGACAAATTACATGTCCGAAAACTTTTTTCCCAACATACAGATGTTAGGTTAAAATGTACATGAAAATACAATGGAAAGGGCGTATTTTAGGTGCTGTGACAAGTCAGCATTTCTTCAAAGTTTTTAAAGATCTTTATCACCTTTCAGTTTTTTTCTAGAAGTGCAAATAAACTATTGTCTTAGTTAATATGAGGTTGTGGAAACAAGTATAATAATAATATATTATATGTATATATAGCTATACAAGATCATAAAATGTTGTTTAAA
Organism: Myxocyprinus asiaticus; assembly: GCF_019703515.2. Classification (NCBI taxonomy): domain Eukaryota; kingdom Metazoa; phylum Chordata; class Actinopteri; order Cypriniformes; family Catostomidae; genus Myxocyprinus; species Myxocyprinus asiaticus. The sequence goes on from NC_059391.1 coordinate 25,113,472, forward strand.
ATAGTCAGATGAATAATGTGTCACACAGCCGGACACTGATGACAATGCTGAACATTTCATGTCAATTACTCACATAACTATGTGTAAATGTTTATTTTAAAAAAAATCTAATGAAAAATCTATGAATCTATGAAAACAAAGTTGGCCAGAATATGTATATACACCGATCAGCCACAACTTTATCCACCTGCCTAATGTTGTCTAGGTCCCCCTCATTATGCCAAAACAACACCAACCCACATCTCAAAATAGCATTCTAAGATGCTATTCTTCTCACCACAATTGTATAGGGTGGTTATCTGAGTTACCGTAGACTTTGTCAGTTCGAACCAGTCTGGTCATTCTCTGTTGACCTCTCTCATCAATAAGGCATTTCCGTCCACAGAACTGCCGCTCACTGGATGTTTTTTGTTTTTTGGCATCATTATGAGTAAATTCTAAAGACTGTTGTGGATGAAAATCCCAGGAGATCAGCAGTTACAGAAATACTCAAAGGTGAAGTCATGTGACAACAACATGACTACTGTTTGAAACCTTAATGCATAATGCGTTCTGCCTCGCACACTATTTTTTACAAACAGTAGTCTGTATACTGCACATTATACAGTATGTAAAATAGAATTCCTTTCTGAACACTGCCCGAGTATTACTACATTCTCAAAAGCATGTTCTTTTCCATCACCAGGGAAGTATACTTATTGAAACTATGCAAAGTGGATTAAGATGACATCTTTCCATCAATGCAAATTAGATTCTATAAATCCAGTTACTTTAAGTTACTAGCATATAAATATATCATCTATCATTCAAATCTAAATTTTCCACTCTTGGTTTTCTTTTCAAACAGTGTTGCCTCTTAAGTGGTCTATAGAGACAGATGTGCAGTTTCATAATCAACTAAGCAGCACAATAAAGATGCTCATTCACAAACAAAAGGAAAGTCGCCTGCATTTTTAGAACACAATGAAGCGTGACTGGTCTATAAAGACAAGAGCCTTGAGTCTTGGGTAAATGTATGGTGCATGTTGAATTGTGGAAATAGTTGGGGGTCTTCAACACATGTGTCCCATTTAGAATCCCCTCAAAGACTTTTAATGGGTTCCAGATTCATATGTGCTGGTAACTCACTGTGGCCCTTGTGTCTTCTCTGATCTGAGCATGCTCAGTGCAGACAGATGGCAACTCTCTCGATTTGAACCTAAGAGTCCTTGGGCTCCTGTTGCCTATTTTATCTCCCATGGGTGCAATGAACATTCCTACAAAAACTTATCTGAGCAGAATATTCCTAGTTAACTCCATTTATTCCCTCCCTGGCCCCAGTACATCTGCAGTGTGTTTTGAAGGAAAAAACTAAATTAGATTATCAGGTCTCAGATAAACCATTCAGCAAAAATATATAGTTCCTAGCCAAAATATATTTGAGATATATATATATATAGAAAATGTAGCTTCATTATGAATCTTGTTTCTCTGGGCTTTGTCTATTTTAGATGCTATCTGAGCATCTCAGATCTGTGTGGACAGTCATTTTCAAGCTTAGATCTAAATGTTATAACCTTTTCAACATTATAGATTATTATATGAGAGATATTATGAGCTTTAGCTTTTAGCACTGCATCCTGTTGTGTTTGGCTCCTTGCAAGAGATTTATTTGTTTGTGTTTTGGAGTGCATCGACTAAATGTTTTTGTGGGTATCTGTGAGAACCTTTTACAGAACTGTGAAGATTTCTGTCACTTTCTGATGTGTGATACACTCCAAGTTTTTATTAACATGAAGCTATTGTGTTTCTGTTCATGAGAGATTTTGGCGCATGAATATAGTTTCCTCCCAATAGCTCTTCAAGTTTCCTACACATCTAATTGCCTTTAGCATTATTTATGTTTAGTATTAAAGTGCTGCTCTCTAAAGTAATTCCTTTGAGTGTGAACCAAAGAAAACACAGCGGAACAAACAAAGAAATCTGGGCTGGTTGCAATTGACTTTTAAGAGTTAGCAATTAGCCATTAGCTTAGCGGTTGTACATTTTGCTAAATGATTTCAGCTGCTATTATGCTGTTGCTGTTTATTAGGTAAATGCAAGTGAATGTATCATTGTGCTGTTTCTGAGGTATTTTCAGTGGCCTTACAAAAACTTACCATGATAATCAAAGTTGCACCATTGTAACTACAGTTAGCCTATACATGTAGCATTATATCAAAATCATAACAAACTCCCTTGGCAAAAACCCTTACCTGTTTATTTGTGGCAAACTTGGTTACTTTGTGAAAGATCATAATCTTTCATTTCTGGGCTGAGGGAATTACATGAGCCATAAAATGAATCAGCTGGGCACATGCTGATATCATCAGACCTCTGACCCTAACTACTGTGATGTTTGACCACTTTTCCTGTGAGAATGTTCCATTCTTGCCAAATTCCCCTGAACGGATTTCCCAGTGAGTCTGATAGTATAATGTTACCATGGCATAGACAATATGACTTTGGCCCCTGAAACCTCTTCCATGAGATTAGGACCTTCTTGACATCCGGCCCAGGAAGAGTGTTTTGTGTGTGTACGTATTTAGCTACACTACCCTGCAAAGTTACACATTTTATCAAAATGTAGTTCTTAACAAAATGTTGTCTCTTAGACTATGATCTGTTCTGTGACAGATGGGTTTCTCTCAACTATGATCAGATTCAGAGAAATAAGAGTTAGACTATTTTATAAACCACAATTTGTTTTACAATTAAAAGATTTTGAAGCCAATTTTGTCAGTTGCAGTTTTGGTGTAGTTACTGCATTTCGGCTTTGTAGGGCAGTATAGTTTGGGGAGGAATTTGTCACCAAAAGTGAGCTAAATCATACAAAATGCCCCTTTGAGGGCATTTAGGCAACATCCTCAGTTGGAGTCTAGACGTCTATGGTATGTCCACATTTAGATTTCAAAGTAAACAAGTATGTGTGCAAATTAGATTTAATACAGTAGTGAAAGCAATAGAGACAAGTCAAATTATCAGTCCAAGACAGGTGGTTGCATTAGCATAGAGTCAAATATTACTGCGGCAACTCTGGGAATCCAGCAACAGTTATATAAATATTCTCCAGAACATTTTTCTGTGTCTTTTCTACACAACAGCTGACAAGACAGCTGCAATAGTTTTAAATCTGAACTTCCATCTGTCGTTTGTCTGCCCACTTCCATATTCACATGTTATTTCAGATTAAAAAAATCTTTCCCCTTGTGTGTTTGCAGACTCCTATTTTGGGGACAGCTACTGTCGGATAGATGCCGTTCAGGACCTGTCAAGTTTTCAAGTGTCGCTCCAGTTTAAAACCAGCAGACGAAGCGGTCTGCTCCTATTGGCTGCAGGACACAGAGATTACCTCTCACTGGAGCTCTACAATGGCAGATTACAGGTGAGACACATGTCTATTCCCCATATGAAAGAGAAAACACAAGAATTTTTTTTTTAAGATATCTCCTTAATATCTCAACTGTTTCTCCTAGACAGAAATAAGATTAAATGGAGAACAAATGGAGATTTCAGCTTAAGTCTTCAGCTTCTCAGATTTATCTCCTGAGAAAAGCCACACTCACAAAAAATAAATAAATAAATAAATAAATTGAAAATATACTCTGTACTGTAGATTAAAACCTAGACTGATGTATGGTTTGTACAAATAAATACACACTTCACTATTTTCTCATGGCCCTTCAAGACTTCAGGCCTCCTCCAGAATGAGCCACACATTGAGCAAATCTCCAGTGAGCTATGAGAAGCAGTCATTTGGATTGTGGTTAGAGGGATGACTCACATGTGCTTCCAGTTCCACTGTGACTGGATCGACTCGACACATGGAAAATGATACCACAACTAGACTATGTTACTCTGAGATAATTCTTCATCTGTTGCCTCCCCAGAAAATGGCTCCCACTCTGCACAAATAAACACACACTTAAATTGCAGCCATTATGCTGCAATATGAAACGGTACCAAGACTATTTCATTGGTGACAGGGTTTGTCATTAAAAATGCATTTTCGACGACATATTCATTTCATTCACATTTACTCTTTTCATCATCTTTGGAGGCTGCAGATCTGAAATGAGATCTGTGATATTTTCATTTTAAGTGGCTGCACAGTGTTTGAAATAGCAGACTAATCAAACAAAGTGGATTTCAGAATATTTAATATCTCATATTCACAACTGGATGCATGTGTGGTGCATTGCAAACAATCCTTTTCTTAACCAGTATGTTTGTCTTGTTTTCCAGTAAGAATATCTCAAAGAGATAAATATACCAGAGAAGCAAAATTGTGCAAGATATTAAGACATTTTTTTAGAGAATGTATCTAAAATATAAATGCATTGGAGATTTTTCACTTGTTTTATTTTTCCACTTGATAAGGCAAGCATATATCTAGGAACTCAAGCTATAACTAGGAACCAGAATAATACAGAGTCTTGGGTGTGTTTGTTTTTTTAATTTGGGCCAGTAAGCAACCACATAGCAATCATTCAGAACACCCAAGCAACCACCTAGGAACCATAGCACTGTGGCAGTGACTTTTCTATGGGCAAGCATCCACATTTTCTTGGTAAAATGTTAGTTGAATCTAGTTTCATTTAAACTTCTTATTTCTAACGGTGTATTTTTTAAGTGTAGTAATATAATTTTTTTATGTGTTTCTACAGGCAAGGATTGACATGGGGTCTGGAGAGAAGGTTCTGTCCTCCTCGATGGGTCTGCAGCTCAGTAACCTTCTGGACCATTATGTGTCTCTCACTCTGACAGACTCCAAGTTCATTATGGTTGTGGACAGCTTGTACACAACCTTCATCCCAATGGAGGGATTGGATGAAGACCTGAACATCGACCAGGGCGTGTTCCTTGGAGGCGTGAGGGACCTGGATGTGGAGTATTTGAGCACGGCCATACCCTTTCTGCGAGGCTGCATGAGCAATGTTAAATTTGAGTCTCATAATTTTGATATTCTGGCTTCAGAGGATAAAATCTGCTTTGACACAAAGGAGACCTGTAGCAGCGAGTTTGAGGCTGGGGATGGAGAAACGATCAGCTTCATCAGCCCTGAATCATTCATCTCTTTTCCTACGTGGACAAGAACCAGCTCTGGTTCTCGCAACCTGGAGATTCTGATGAAGACGACTATTGAAGATGCTCTGCTGTTCTTCCACCCTGGACACCAGGCAGACTTCATAGCATTAGGAATGGTGGGGGGGTACCTGAAAGGTGTAATCGATCTGGGCAGTGGGATGTATGTGCTGGACAACGTGGAAGTCAAAGTGGATGATGATCAATGGCACAGAGTCAAAGTTCAGATTAACCCCAATGAGTTCCAGATAAATATGGACAGTCAGCTTGTTTCTCTCCCTCTAAATGTGTCAGAGACGTTGGATCTGGTGGGAAATTTGTACCTGGGAGGCATTCAACGGAAGATGAAGGATGTGTTTCAAGATAATTATTTGACTCGGGTGGAAGAGGAGGTCACAGTTGAGTCCTTTATTGGATGTTTAGGAGAAATCAAGGTGAATCAGAAAGACAGAAGCCTGCAGGACGCTCTGATAACTAAAGACATTCATGTGAAATGTGAAGGCGATTATGATTACTCCACTTATGATGATCTTGAGACAACAACAGCACCTCCAGTAAGAATAACATACATTGATGTTAATCCTGATGAAAGACACTGTCTACCTACAGAGGAAATGCCAGAGATGTTCCGCAATATTTCCAAGCTTCTGGAAATTACTCCTCTACTGGTTCCTGAGGGAGGGGAGTCCTTTATTGACATTGTAAACCTTAACCCAACATTCAACCTAAACGCTGCAGGCGTTCAACAATCTCAGATCATCTTTACTGTACTCAACAACCCCTGGTATGGGCTGCTCGATATGAACATCAACACAAGACGTACAAAGAAGTTTACCTTTCTGGATGTTGTCAACAAGAAAATCAAGTATCTACATGACGGCAATGAAAAGTATGGTGATCAGATTCAACTGGAGGTGACAGCACATGGAACGAGTCTCCCGGAGTGCTTGAGTGTTGCACGGCAATACGTGCTACCGGTAGAGATCATCCCTGTCAACGATATCCCTCAACTCAGTATGGGCGACATCTTGGTCACAGCTAATGGCCGTACACGATTGAGTCCAAATCTGATCAAAATCTCTGACTCGGATAATCGGTGTGATGAACTCATGGTCACAGTTATGTCAGACCCAACTCCTGTTGGATATCTGGAGAATGCTAAGCAGCCAGGAATTAGTCTGAGAGAGTTCACCTGCCGACAACTGAAAGAAGGAAATATCTACTATGTCCACAGAGGTGGGGCCGTGACTGTACTTAGCCTGCAAGTGTCAGGTGGAGATTTGATTAGCCATTCAACCACATTTAAGCTAATAATCACCCAGCCACAGATGAATCTACTGACCAATACTGGCCTCTTGCTCACTCAGGACAGCAGTGCCTTAATTGGAATACAAAATCTGGCCATTTCTGCAACTCCAAAAACTGGAGACATTGTGTACAATGTCACTCAGCCACTAAGATTAGGAGAACTGCAGTTGATCTCAGACGATGGGGTGCCAAAAAGAGTGATGCTATTTCATCAGTCTGATCTTGAGCAGAACCGACTAAAATACATTCCTGAACTCACAACGGAGCTTGAGAGCACACAGACAGAGTATATTCATTTCAACGCACAGCTCGGACAGGTCACTCTCCCAGACAACACTTTTATCATAAAGATCATGCCCACTATTGTAAGAATGGCTAAAATTGTTCCTCTCCAAGTTGAAGATGGCCAGCCAAAGGTCATTATGCCAGAAGAACTAGAAGCTGTTGTGAGGGGAAGTACCACTGATTCAAGATCAATCAGGTATACCGTTCTGAGACGCCCAGCCCTGGGAAACTTGATGTTGCTTCACAAAGAGCTGTCAGAGGGTGATACTTTCACCCAGGAAGACATCTTTAATGGTCACATCAGTTACAGCCCTAGTGTTCACAGATCTGTTGATGTCGAGGATCAGTTCCAGTTCAAAGTATTCGCAGAGGATCAATATTCCAGAGCATACACCTATCCAATTACAATCCAGGCTGATTCCGATGCCCCTGTACTAACCAATGAAAGGCTTGTGGTGTTGGAAGGGCATGAGAACATCCTAAACAAGGAATATCTCTGGGTTCAAACCTCCACCTCGACAGACTTTGTCTACAGGATATCACAAGATCCCAAACATGGTCGTATCATCAGAGACTCTCCACCGGGTGAGCAAAGGTTCGAGGGTGCAATTAGAGTCTTCAGCAATGAGGATCTACTTTTGAACAGGCTGGTCTACAAACATGATGGATCAGAGACCAGCTATGACCAGTTCACCTTCCTTGCGTTTGACGGTGGGCAGGATGAAGGTCAGGAGTTGCTTAGAGGGGTGTTTAACATTGCAATACAATCCAGGAATGACTATGTTCCTAAAAGGGTAATCGACAAACCTTTTAATGTGCTCAGAAATGGCCAGCGTTTGTTGACTACTGATGACATTCTGTTCAAGGATGATGACTCTGATTTTAATGACACCCAACTGGTGTATGTAAGAGTCGGAATTCTTTCAGGAAACATTGTCTCTTCTGAAGACCCAATGCAACCTCTTTATCGCTTCACCCAGGCCGACCTGAGAGACAAGAAGGTTTTGTTCGTCCACCATGGGGCCGACCGTGAGCGATTCCAACTTCAAGTATCTGATGGTTTACACAAGACCACAGCTGTGCTTCAGGTTCAAGCAGGAGACCCTTATCTACGTATAGTCAACAATACCATGGTGGTCATGGATCATGGCAGCACCAAGACACTCAACACCAGTCTGTTGAGTGCAGAGTCCAACATGGACATCAGAAGTCCAGCTGAGATAATTTATGATGTGACTTCTACTCCCAATAATGGTAGGATTATAGTTAGTGGAATTGAGTCTTTGAGGTTCACCCAAGAAGATTTGATGAAAGGTGTGGTCTCCTATGAGCACAGTAACCAGAGCCTTCACTCTAAAGATTATTTTACCTTCGCTGTGCAAGCTAAGGGTCAGTCCGTCGAGGGCACTTTCAGGATAAAAATATTCAAGAAAGGTTACCTGTCAGAACCCGTGGTTGTGTTTAACCAGTTGACCATTGCTTATGATGGAGAGCACTCTGTTATTGACCAAGACCACTTGAAGGTAAGATCACTTCATAGTGCTACACGTAGCCACCACAAGAGGTGTACATTTTTGGATAACACTAATGTAGTTACTTCTTAGAAAAGGAATTAGCAAAATGTATCATTACATAACATTAAACCTTTTGTGTCTTAACACATTAAGATAAATCTGTTTTACCAATATTTGTTTCTTGAGTAACCCAAGTGCTCTCAAAGTCATAAATGACAGAAAGCACCTTTTGCTTCCAACATTTTCTTAAAGAGCAAGTGGGCTAATACATTAGAATACATATGTTATAATTTTTTTCTGCAAATCATGACATAAACCTCACATATAGTAGAAATATTTGCATTCTTGGCACTCCCCAACAGTCTCTAAAGCTGCACTTTGGGAATTTAGGCTCTCTAGCGGCATATGTGATTGAAACCTAAAAGTGCAAGCAACTTGCAGAGGAACATTTTACGTGAGTTGTGTTTGAGGTTGCCTGGACATTGCCTGTGATCACTAATCATCACTTGGAGATCTTCACCTGCATACCGGAGTCATAACATGCTATATTCATGTTGATATTATGTTGTTTGTTTAAACATTTAAACCGAAATATTGCTTGTATTGAGGAAGATAAAAAACTCTAAATTACACATTTGAATATGATTATTTATGTGTTTTATCCACTACACATTCATGTTTGTATTATACTACACATTTTATGTACTCACTCATAATTATTTTTTTGCTTATTGTAACCAAAAAATATCTTACGTAGTGCAGCTTTAATGATCATTTGTATTCGACATCTGTGTATTACAGTCATGGAATGTTCCAGAACCGCAGGAGCACTGTTGCCAAGTTCTCCTAAATGATTGTCTCATAAATCCATCCAGGAGCTGCTTTGCATTTTGTTTCAAAATGTATTGTAGAAGGAAAAAATTGTTCAGATGTAGTTCAGCTTATTCAGTGGCTCTAGATGTGCTATATGCTTGATGCTCCACTGTGTGTACTTTCAGTGATTATCCAAATGTTGCCTTAGAGGAAACGGCCTCTGCTCAGATTCATTAGGAAGCAGCATCTGTGGCCATTTGATACTGATTTATATTTGTGCTACTTTTCCTGAAGTATTTCCGAAATGTATCACGTGCTTAATAGAGGTTTTGGCGTAAATGTTATTTATGATATCAGCTTCAGGTTTCTTCAAAGTACCATTCAGGGCATTAAAAAATGTATCAACAGTTTGGTATGTTTTTAAAACGGTATTAACATTTCCCTTGGAGTTAAGCTATACTTAAAGGTATAGTTCACCCCAAAAAAATAAAAAATTATAATTTTGTCATTTACTCACCGTCATGTTGTTACAAACCCGTATGACTTTATTTCCTCCGTGGAACACAAAAGGAGTTAGGCAGAGTGTCCCAGCAGCCTACAGTGAAAGTGAATGGAGACTGGGGCTGTCAAACTCAAAATAAATAATATTTTTATTTATTAATATCAAAATTATTTATTAATATTAAAATAAATAATAATATTACGGCTCATGCACTATATCCCAACTGTTATGAAGCCATATGATAGCTTTTTGTTAGGACATTCAAATTTGAAATCAAGACATTTTGGTAAGGTGTCCAATGACATCACAAGTCACTAGTTCCATAACCAACCTGGTGCATCATGTCTTGACAGTCTCCTTCACTTTCATTATTTGGGAAAGCAACATGACTATTCTGTGTAACATCTCCTTTTGTGTTGTGTTGTTGAAAAAAAACTGGTTTGGAATGACATGTAAATGATGACAGAATTTTCATTTGTAGGTCAACCATTCCTTTAATACATTAGTGAATGAAATTACCACATTCTCAAAGTCAGCATGCTGTTATTGAGGTCGTTATTATCAAGCTGTACCTGTGCAACACTACGGTTTCTTTAGGCCTTTTTTTTTTTTTGGTTTCCATAACAAGGTAATATATTCCTGCATCTTTTGATGGCTTTCTTTTCATCCTATCAGGTGGAACAGAGCGACATCCTTCCCAAAGATATGGTGTACTCCATTCAAGAGTTCCCACGTTTGGGTCACGTCGTCAAACTCAGCGACGACTCCGACAGCACGGTGTCACCTGTCCTGGACTATATTCAATCCTTTACGCAGGAAGACATAAACATGGCCAGAATTCTGTACGTCTCCGCATCCCTTCAGGGCCGGGACCACTTCACCGTTGACGTCAGTAACGGCTTCACCGCTGTAGAAGGTCTGGAGGTGCAGGTGGACATCGTTCCACGCATCATACCTGTCCAGGTGCTCAACCTCACAGTCAGGGAGGGCGGATCCGTGGCATTGACCCAGGAGATTCTGAATATCACACACCCTTTCTACAGGTCTGTTAACATTGCGTTTATGATGGAGGAGGCACCTCAGCATGGAGACATCAGATATGTGGAGGAAGAGGAAGGACTTGTCATCTTCAGTTGGGAGGAAGTGAGTGCCAACATATGCATGCATGCACACGTATTCTCTTGTAAATGAATAGTTTACACAAAAATAACAATTCTGTCATCATTTACTCACCCTCATGTTGTTCCAAAGCTATTGTATGGCTTCAGAAGCACAAGTCATATGGACTACTTTCATGGTGCTTTTTTGTCCTTTTTGGAGCTTGACAGCCCCTGGTTACTATTTGCTTTCATTGAATGCTCAAGCAGCAATTTTACTTTGTGCTCCATAGAAAAAAAGAAAGTCAAATGTGTTTGGAACAATAGGAGGGTTCGTAAATAATGACTGAATTTTCATTTTCATCCCTCTCATTTGTATAGGAAACAGAGAGAAGCTAATGATTACAGGATGTTTGTGTTGTTTGTTGGTACTTTGTGTTCTAGAAATGAGAGTTAATTTTTCTCACGATAAAAGAGCCACAGTGGAACCAAGGAGCTTTCATTGGCTTTAATTAAAAGGGCGAATAGCCTCATGTTATGGTTTCACAGAGACTACCAGAATCCCTGTGTAGCACTCGTTGTATCGTTGAAGAACAGTCATGCATAAAATAGCATTTTCTGCATCTTAATTACAAGCCGTTCACAGAATAACAGCTATTGAGGCGCGCCTTGATCATGGCACCTTCTTGTGCCTGTGATGAGACACGTGTTCACAGTTTCTGTTTTCATCCTTTTTCTTCTGGTCTAAAGCTCTCTTTGTTTCCACTGGGCTCCTCAAAACTACTGTGCATTACATTTAGTGTAGTGGTCCAAAGGTCTTCTAATGCAATGTTACTCAACTGGTTTTGCTGTAGGACCCAGATTGTACATTAATGTCACCTGGGTCATGTTTTTATTTTACCTTCTACAGTTTTATTTATGGTTTTCGAGGGTGAGGGCATGTTATATAGCCTGTCCATGTTGGCATTTGTATAATTTGGCTGGCTAACTTAATGACAGATGAATTTGCGCATACAAGAGTATGGCCTTCATGATTACTGTATATTGTTAGTAGCTTTTTATTATTAGCATTTAGCATTGTTTTTCCTCTGCTGTCTATAGGTATGGGGATCATAAGCAGTTGAACAATTCCAGTTCCGATTTCTCTTAAAGGGATAGTTCACCCAAAAATGAAAATTCTCTTATCATATACTCACCCTCATGCCATCCCATATGTGTATGATTTTCTTTCATCTGCTGAACACAAACAAAGACTTTTAGAAGAATATCTCAGTTCTGTAGGTCCATGCAATGCAATTGAATAGTGATTAGACCTTTGTAGCCCCAAAAATCACATATAGGAAACATAAAAGTAATTAATACGACTCCAGTGGTTTAATCCATGTCTTCAGAAGCAATATAACAGGTGTGGGTGAGAAACAGATCAAAATTGAAGTCATTTTACTCTAAATATCCACTTTCACTTTAACATCTGAAAGTCACATGTAATGCCTGTGTAGTTTCACTTTCACATCTGAAAGTGAAAGTTAAAATGGAGATTTAGACTAAAAAAGGACTTACATTTTGATCTGTTTCTCACCCACACCTATTATATTGCTTCTGAATATATAGATTTAACTACTGGAGTCTTATGGATTACATCTATGTTTCCTTTATGTAATTTTTGGAGCTACAAAGATCTGATCACCATTCACTTGCATTGAATGGACCTACAGAGCTGAAATATTCTTCTAAAAATCTACATTTGTGCCCTGCTGAAGGAAGAAAGACATAAATATCTGGGATGGTATGAGGGTGAGGAAATGATGAGAGAATTTTCATTTTTGGGTGAACTATCCCTTTAACGGTTCCTGTTCCTTAATGCTTCCATTTAATGATTCTTTTATATTCTTTTTTTTTTTTTTTAATTATTATTATTTGAATATTTGGGAATTTTTATTGTATATATAATTTTATTTGCTGCCCTCAGCAGTCTGTTGCCAAATGATGACATGATTTCATATTTAAACAGAACAGATTTTTTAGAATGGTGTGTTAAAGAATTTTATTTATTCATTCATTTTTAGGAAATACCACTTTTTATAATTGATCACTATAATGTTCATCTTAATGAAGGATGAAATTCAGTAAAAAAAAAAAAAAAAAGAAAAGAAAAGAAAGAAAGAAAGAAAGAAAAAGGAACTTTTATAAGAACTGGCTGGTAAGAGTCATTCATTCGGGAGAATCAGGCCACACTAGACATAAGGAATGTTTTGCACTGTAGATTAAAAAACAACTCAAAGTCATTTGTTCGGGAATCAGAGTGCACTAATTGCTCTGTATGTTTTGCTCTGTAGATTTCAAATTCATTTTAAGGTCACGACCGACTAGTTGAGCACCACAATTTTAGAGGCACAAAGAAACAATTTCTCTTTCTCTGTCTCTTTCTTCAGTCTGTTCTAAGCTTTCTTTGTTTCCACTGGGCCCCCCGAAACTGCTGTGCATTATGATATTTCGCGGAGTCCCCCAAAGGTCTTCTAGTGGAAAGAATGAGCCGGGAACGGCTGGCGGCTGAACGAGTATGCTGTTGTTTGAGAGAGCGGTTAGTCGTTGCTCTTATGACTGCTGTTCGCTTCTGTTCCAGTTTGATGGAAATTCTGACTGTGCTGCCCTGCTGCCTCAAGCCAGAATAAACTTGCCTATATATCCCCGCAATAAATTATTCACACCATGTCTCAAGGCGCACAGCATCAAGAACAGGGATCAGGTTAACTCGGGAACAATTCATCTAGAAAAAATTAACTATGTCCTCTGACCAGTTATCATTATTTAAAGACCCAGATGTAGATTGACAGGTACAATATTTTATAGGATTAACACATCTCTCAGATCAGTCCTAGACTTTCTTGAATGAAAGACGGTATGACAGAAGGACAGAATGCAAGAGAGCGATCACAGATGGAGAACAGACAGTGGAAAGGACAGAAGGAATTTGATGTCAGTGTCATCTTGTGGCCGCTGCTCTCTACATCTTAATACATGATGTCTTAACAGCTCTGGCTCTTACAGCCCTCTGTTTCCTCTCTTTGTTGAGTCCTTCATCTACGGTTATGCAATACTTGAGCCAGCAGACTAATACATTCCATATGGAGCAAAGCGAATGCAGTTTGGCTCAACGAAAGAAATGGAACCGAAGCGGAATTGTTCATAAATTAAAGACGTGTGCATCATGTTCATTGCCGGGCAGAATGTGGAGTTCCTTTCGTCTGTGTTGTGGGGTCATTGGTTGGTTTGTGTACTGCCAGTGATCGCAGGCGCACTGGAGGAAAGATTGTAATCACAGTTTACTGTGCAGTGTAGTAGCAAACATACACAAAGGATTCACATCAAAACATTTCAAAACAGCTCTGGACTTCCAAAAGAAACCGAGAGAGAGAATAAGAGGCATTAGAATCAGGAAAACATTTCAGCACTGTTACAAAAATAACTTCCTTACCCTTCTTATTGCCTTAAGAAACTGCACCCTCCTTTTGTCCTTCGGGTCATTTTTGACCCGTATTGAAAATCATTAAAAAAGCATAAATTCTTGATTACTGTACAGCGCCACTAAAGACCCCCTTAACGAAAATCTGTTTTGTTGTGGTCCCAAAGTGTATAATAATGTACATTTTAAAATGATAAATTGCTACATTCTGATTATTAATGAATTTTAAAAGAATATTATTTTAAATGTATGTTAATTCATTAATAATCAGAATGTAAGGGGGCCTGGGTAGCTCAGCAAGCAAAGGCACTGACTACCACACCTGGAGTCGCAAGTTCGAATCCAGGGCATGCTGAGTGACTCCTTGTGGTTGCTATAATGTGGTTCTCACTCTCGGTGGGGCACGTGGTGAGTTGTGCATGGATGCCATGGAGAATAGCGTGAGCCTCCACATGCACTAGGTCTCCACGGTAACGCACTCAACAAGCCACGTGATAAGATGCGCAGATTGACGGTCTCAGACGCGGGGGCGACTGAGATTCGTCTTCTGCCACCCAGATTGAGGCGAATCACTACGCCACCACGAGGACTTAGAGTGCATTGGGAATTGGGCATTCAAAATTGGGGAGAAAAAATGAGCCCACTTTGCATGTCAATTGCAATAAATACATTCCTTATTTTGAACAATTTGTTGCAGTATTACAGGAGTTTAGGAAGGTGCTGTAACAGTTCTTTCTGCCATCTAATGTTCTCGGGGCATCCAATGGGTCTTTTACCATTGGGGGGCCTTTAGCCTCATTGTACCCTTTCCTTTCATAAAAAATCATGTTAATAAACATATTTAGAATCAGAATCAGAATGAGCTTCATTGTCAAGTGTGCTCACATACACAAGGAATTCTTTTTTTTTTTTTTTTTTTTTTTTTGGTGATAGGAGAAACAAGCAAGCAAGTGAACATTACAGTGAGACACAGAATATAAAACAAGGTAAGAGTATAAATAGACATACAAAAAAATAGGACATATAACATAGAATGGCGTATGTACATGTGCAAGTGTTAATATATGTGCAAGGTAGGGGTATGTACAGTTATTTAATTAAATATGAGTGAATTTACATATGTACATGACATATTTATACATTATTGCACTGTAGGGGAGTCCTGAAGGCAGTTTAATTGTTCATGTGGTAAATGGTCTGAGGTTAAAACTGTCCTTGTGCCTGGTTGTCCTGGCACTGAGTGCTCTGTAGCGCCAGCCAGAGGGCAACAGTTCAAATAGGGAGTGGGCAGGGTGTGTGGGGTCCAGTGTGATTCTACCTGCACATTTCCTCACTCTGGAGACGTACAGGTCTTGGAGGGTGGGCAGGGAGGTACCAATAATCCTCTCAGCAGTCCTGACTGTCCATTGTAGTTTCCTTCTGTCTGATTTGGTGGCTGAACCAAACCAGATATTTATAGATGTGAACAGGATAGACTCAATGACGGCTGAGTAGAACTGAGTCAACAGCTCCAGTAGCAGGTTGAACTTCCTCAGCTGGTGAAGGAAGTACAACCTCAGCTGAGCCTTCTTCACAATGGAGTCTATGTGGGTGTCCCACTTCAGGTCTTTTGTGGGAAAGATGCAGTACCCAGTGAAACAGGTGGGGGAGCTAGAGAACAGCAAAGTATGTCACGTGAGGGGAGACAATTGGCTCCGATTAGTGCTGATTCGTTCAATACGCTGTCAATCAATCAAAGCGATAGTGCCCGCCTCTCATGCCCTCATCCTCACAGTGTGTCTCCGCAGATCACTATGAATGGGATGAACTGATGGAAGTGCAGAAACTTCAACTGACACAGACAACCACATTTCTGGTCACATCCAAATCAAAATTAACTTAAAATTACATGAAATCTGAAATGGTATGTGAGTGACATGCTTTTTAGTGAGCACTCACTCTTAAAGGTACAGATACGTGCCATCACAAATCCTGTGTTGTTTACCAAGGAGGAGATAACGGATGATCCAAAAATAAGATGAAATACACATGAAATATGCTTGTTGAAATAGGCATTGTTTTTGTGGCAATGAAAAATTAATAATTATAAAACAATGCATACACTTGATGAGTCTTTGATTTGACTTGATTTAATAAATAGTGTTAATATCAACTTATAAGTATTTCATTGCTTATTTACAGTGTAAGTTAAAAGGTATTTCATATGCCTTCCCGTACAAAAATCTGAAACAGCAACTAACATATATAATGTTAATTTTTTGGGCATATATGTACATAGCCTATACAAATTTGATGATAATAAACTGATTTAAGGAAAATACTGTATATGCTACAAATAGCACAACAGCCATTTTTAGTATTTTGTTATTATGTTGTTGCATTTATAAGCAAAATATGTGACTTTTTATATTATATATTTTTATGCAGGCCTACTTTTTCATATCATATGTTGTGATAAATCAGATTCCAGATTTTAATGGGTTTAACCTGAAAGCTATTTAAATGTCAACTGGAACTGATAAAGGAATTTATAATGGACTTGTACAAAAAACCAAAAGAAAGCATCCTCCACACGCCACTGGGCTAGGGGCTAAATTTGAGAAAATGTGAAATATTTTTAGGTCAATGTACAAAAAAACTGTTTAAAGCTGCATAACATCCAGAAAGTCCAAAGGTGAATGGTCAGAACTGTTTTTTCCCATAAAGGTCCAAATTGACCCATTAAGACGATGGAAGGAACAATTGGTTTTAAGTAGTTTTTCACTTAAACAATCATGTACCAAAATACATTTGATTTTTTATTTAGTTTGTTTTGATGGTCACAAAGTCACAACCTTTGGTTCTGGTACCAAAAACTATGCAGTATTTATAAGATATTCTTTACCTGTGCCGAGTCAAAAATGACCCTAAGACAATAGAAGGGTTAAACTGTCACCAACAACTATTAATTTACTGACATTGAACTACTGACAAACATGACGATTTACAGACTAAACAATGGCTAAAGGTGCTAAAGATTCTGTTTTGTCAGAGGCGTGGTGAAGTGGTTAGCGCACATGCTCTTAAGCCATCTTAAAGGAATAGTTCACCCAAAAATGAAAATTTTCTCATCATTTACTCACCCTCATGCCATCCCAGATGTGTATGACTTTCTTTTTTTCAACAGAACACAAACAAAGATTTTTAGAAGAATATTTCAGCTCTGTAGCACCATACAATCAATGCAAGTGAATGAGTACCAACATTTTGAAGCCCTAAAAGCATTTGTTTTTTTGCCCGTGTTATCATCAGCCAAACAAAAAGCGCAAGTCCGACCACTTGGAAAAGTAAACGTACATTTTTCCTCAACAAGCCACAATTTTTTGAGGTATCATTTATGTCCGTAGCACAAACTATGCAAGACAAGCTACACATGAAAGTTAAGACTTAGGGTTAGACATTTGCTCAAATCTGCAATGGTAATAGTGATGCTTGCCAAAAAAGCATAATACAGATGGCCGCCATATGACCTTCTGACATGCATACACTAACATACTCCAGTTTCACATGACACACCCACAGCTGTGCATCTTCCTGAGGCTTTGCATTATGTATTTTTGACTAAATCTGCACTTTGTTTAAAAAGAGCATCTGACCACCCACGTTAAATCCAGTTTAAGTATGGCGGATGTATATAAAATGTGTTTAAGTGATGGAACCGACTGAGAAATCGCCTGTTTGCAATCTTGTGAGAGAAAAAAAAAAAAACACTGGGTATATGTATATATACAGTACTGTGCAAAAGTCTTAGACACTTAAGATGTTTAAAAAAAAACATTTGTCTTAAAATAGCTATTTATAGCTTCAACTTTAGTGTGTCAATAGGAAATATAAATTTTAGACTCCCAAACATTACTTTTGCAAATAGAATAGAATAGAAGAACAGGGAGCCCTGCAACAGATGTCAAGGCCCCCACAAAGCCCCCCACTGAACATCGTGTCAGTCTGAGATTACATAAAGAGACAGAAGCAATTGAGACAGCCTAAATAGATAGAAGAACTGTGGAGAATTCTCCAAGAATCTTGGAACATCCTGTCTGCCAACAACCAAGAGAAACTGTGTCCAGGTGCTGTTTTGAAGGCAAAGTTGGTCACACCAAAAAGTTATTTAGCTTTTTTTATGTTTACTGGACTTTGTATGATGTTAATTGATAAATGAAAACTATTTATGGCATTATTTTGAAGTGCCTAAAACTTTTGCACAGTACTGTATATATATATTTATTTATAATATAATTTTTTTTTTTTTTTAATTTATCAGCTATACTTTCATTTGCATCACCTTGAAAATTAGCTATGGTCAAATTTTTTAAGGTAAACCATGTTAATTAAAATAAAAATTCTCAAAAATGTTCTAAACCTTTTTCAGATCTAACTGAACATGAAAGTTACACGTTTTATTGTCCCGTCACTTGAAGTAATGACTATGTGAAATTTTGATGTGTGTTTATATAAAATGTGTGTATTCTCAGGTACAACAGGGACAGGTGTACTATTTCCATGACAGCAGCGAGACCACAGAAGACAGTTTCACTCTCACGGCGTCTGCTTTTGACATCACCCGCCGGAGTCCATCCTTGACCATCGGCATCACCGTTCTTCCCGTGAACGACGAACCTCCTAGAATCCAGCGTAACACTGGACTGGAGGTACAGAGCTGTCCATCACAACTCTCTGTCTCTCACTCCCTGTTTTAAACATTAATGAAGCTTCTGGAATAGAAACACAGTCTGAAAATTCAGAGTGACTCTTCCCTTTGCTTAGAAAACAGTATGTCATTCAGAGATGCTTGATGTTGTCTGTGGTTTCTGGTCGCCGTGGAAACTCATATTTTTGGAAAACCATGACAGTGGTGAGAATTTAGCTTCTGGGCTGGAAAGAAACCGGCCAATCAGTGATGCCGCCTGAATCCCGCAAATTGTGAAATAATGATATGTGTGTTTTTCCACATGCAGACAGTCTCTCTCTCTCTCTCTCTCTCTCTCTCTCTCTCTCTCTCTCTCTCTTCTCTCTCTCCTTGCATCAGGAATGCTTTAATGCTGGACACTGATGAAAATAACAGACTTGCTCTGTGCAGCACTTTATACACACACTGTACTCAGTTTACAAACACACTCACACATGGGTGGATCTCACCTGAAATGTCTGGGTCACATTTCACCACAAAATGAAAAAAAAAAAAAAGAATATATTACATTATCCATAAATAAAATTAAGCCTTTAGGACTTTTAATATTTTTTTTGTATTGTGATTTATTTATTTATTTATTTTTTCATAACAGTAACACATTTTCCCAACATTTCTGTATTATTACTTATTACTGTCATAAATCGTATTTTCATTACTGTAATACCAAAATACTCTCTAGAAAAAAATGTCATTGTCATAACTGAAAATCTCTCTCATTCATTACTCAAAATGAAACCTTTAAATTAAATAAATAAATCACTAAATACTGTACATAATGGGCAACATAAAATCCATATCTTCAGAAGCTATATGATAGCAATATGGTGTGGGTGAGAAACAGATCAGTGTTTACGTTTTTGTTTTGTTTTTTTGTTTGTTTTTTTTTTTACAATAAATTCTCCTCCCTGCTCAGTCAATCTCCACTTCCCTTTCACTTTCACATTCTCCTTCTTCTGTTTTTAGTGATTCACATTCTTCATGCATATTGCCCCCTACTGGGCAGGGAGGAGAATTTATGATAAAAATGTACTTAAAAATGTATCTGTTTCTCACCCACTCCTACTCCATATATTTTTTTCAAGAAAGCACAAGCTTCGTGCCTATTCATTTTCAGGATTATGGCTATTAAAATGACACTCAACAACAGCTGTCATAACCTTACAAAATAATTTTCTTTGGACTATGACTGAGCTTGGTACAAGAGATTTTTATAGAGATTTCTTCTTAACAGATTAAGTTGCCAAACAAGACGTTTATTCTGACTTAATTTGAACCCATAAGGGAAATGTTCATCAAAATAAATGCTGTAAATGACAGTTAGATTGGCTTATGTGGTCCATTCATAACAGCACTGAGCAGTGCGTCTCACTGGAAAATCCACAACATGATGTTGATTCTGTGAAAGGTGGCATCCACAGTTTTCATTATGTATTTAATGGTTTATTTAAAATGTAAACATTTATTTAATGATTTCATTATTAGTAATTTGGCCCTCCATAATGAAAAGTATCAGCTCTAGAGTAGACAATTAAAATCAGCATTAATTAAATACTACCACGAAGTATACTTAATACTGTACTTTTCAAATATTCTTATATGTTCAAATAATACAGGTGCATCTCAATAAATTAGAATGTCGTGGAAAAGTTCATTTATTTCAGTAATTCAACTCAAATTGTGAAACTCGTGTATTAAATAAATTCAATGCACACAGACTGAAGTAGTTTAAGTCTTTGGTTCTTTTAATTGTGATGATTTTGGCTCACATTTAACAAAAACCCACCAATTCACTATCTCAAAAAGTTAGAATATGGTGACATGCCAATCAGCTAATCAACTCAAAACACCTGCAAAAGTTTCCTGAGCCTTCAAAATGGTCTCTCAGTTTGGTTCACTAGGCTACACAATCATGGGGAAGACTGCTGATCTGACAGTTGTCCAGAAGACAATAAATGACACCCTTCACAAGGAGGGTAAGCCACAAACATTCATTGCCAAAGAAGCTGGCTGTTCACAGAGTGCTGTATCCAAGCATGTTAACAGAAAGTTGAGTGGAAGGAAAAAGTGTGGAAGAAAAAGATGCACAACCAACCAAGAGAACCGCAGCCTTATGAGGATTGTCAAGCAAAATCGATTCAAGAATTTGGGTGAACCTCACAAGGAATGGACTGAGGCTGGGGTCAAGGCATCAAGAGCCACCACACACAGACGTGTCAAGGAATTTGGCTACAGTTGTCGTATTCCTCTTGTTAAGCCACTCCTGAACCACAGACAACGTCAGAGGCGTCTTACCTGGGCTAAGGAGAAGAACTGGACTGTTGCCCAGTGGTCCAAAGTCCTCTTTTCAGATGAGAGCAAGTTTTGTATTTCATTTG
This sequence comes from Myxocyprinus asiaticus, assembly GCF_019703515.2. NCBI lineage: Eukaryota > Metazoa > Chordata > Actinopteri > Cypriniformes > Catostomidae > Myxocyprinus > Myxocyprinus asiaticus. Next base: position 25,134,661 of record NC_059391.1, read on the forward strand.
GAAACCAAGGTCCTAGAGTCTGGAGGAAGGGTGGAGAAGCTCATAGCCCAAGTTGCTTGAAGTCCAGTGTTAAGTTTCCACAGTCTGTGATGATTTGGGGTGCAATGTCATCTGCTGGTGTTGGTCCATAGTGTTTTTTGAAAACCAAAGTCACTGCACCCGTTTACCAAGAAATTTTGGAGCACTTCATGCTTCCTTCTGCTGACCAGCTTTTTAAAGATGCTGATTTCATTTTCCAGCAGGATTTGGCACTTGCCCACACTGCCAAAAGCACCAAAAGTTGGTTAAATGACCATGGTGTTGGTGTGCTTGACTGGCCAGCAAACTCACCAGACCTGAACCCCATAGAGAATCTATGGGGTATTGTCAAGAGGAAAATGAGAAACAAGAGACCAAAAAATGCAGATGAGCTGAAGGCCACTGTCAAAGAAACCTGGGCTTCCATACCACCTCAGCAGTGCCACAAACTGATCACCTCCATGCCACGCCGAATTGAGGCAGTAATTAAAGCAAAAGGAGCCCCTACCAAGTATTGAGTACATACACAGTAAATGAACATACTTTCCAGAAGGCCAACAATTCACTGAAAATGTTTTTTTTATTGGTCTTATGATGTATTCTAATTTTCTGAGATAGTGAATTGGTGGGTTTTTGTTAAATGTGAGCCAAAATCATCACAATTAAAAGAACCAGAGACTTAAACTACTTCAGTCTGTGTGCATTGAATTTATTTAATACACGAGTTTCACAATTTGAGTTGAATTACTGAAATAAATGAACTTTTCCACAACATTCTAATTTATTGAGATGCACCTGTATGTCATTTTTTTTTTTTTTTTTTCACATTACAGTACTGAAAATTAGATTTTTTTGCTTTACAGTAGGCTTGGGAGGCGTGCTTTATTGTCATAAAAATAATGTCACAATGCAAACAATCTTAATGATCCTTAAATTAGACCTAACTCTCTTGATGCTAAATTCTTCATTTTGCTTTTGGGATGAAATATGACCTAGATATTTCTTGACACTTTTTGTGAATTCACCCACACACAAACACAGTTACACAATAATTCACACACACACACACACACACACACACACACACACACAGTAATACATCAGTGTCTGGAGCCCATGTGCTCTGATTTAGAGACCCTGTAGCATCGTACCAGTCCAATCAGAGAGACATCACTGTTCCCCATTACAACACGTAATGCTGGGATTAAATTTTCCACCCAGCTTCAGATCAATGTCACATCTATTAAATATTGAGTACCACGAAACAGCAATTTCCTGAACAAATTTAGGAGATACTTGTCCCATGAACTTCAGCTGTAGTTGACTGATGTATGGCTGCCACATAGTGGAGAAGGCTGCACAAAACACATAGAAAATGGTGTTATAGAGTGCAGAGAGGTCCCTGTGTAGCCACCAGGGGGCATTACAGACATTGAAAACATTTACACTGGGTAATGACAGTCTCTACATTACCCCAGTAAATAGCACTCACAGCATGGAATGGAGATGATTTTACATGCACTTAAGTTATGAAGGTCATGTTATGTGGAAACTAGATCACTAAAAGTTAATGGAGTTGTGGACCTATCTGAGTCAATTCAGTGCTCAATTTTATTTCTCGTCTTCTTGGCTCTATCACTCAGGAGAGTGGTGGATGAAACCAGTGAAAGCAAGCTGGAACATATAAATGGACGTGTGGCTCCCAGCTGAATTTGATCGTTTAAGAACGTCTTTCAGCACTTAAAATGACTCGTCCATTACGCATCCATTAAAGCAACATCTGAGAAGACATAACTGCCTCTTTGCCATCGCAATAACATCCAACAGTTAGACACCTCTGACATTTAAAGTAAAACAAAACACATTCCATCTTGTTTATTGGTTTGTTTATCCCTCTTTTCTCTTGGTTTCTCTTTCTTTAGCTTCTAGTTGGTGAGGAGTCTGAAATCACAGCCAGTATGCTGAGCAGTGACGATCTTGACACCCCTCCGGAAGAGTTAGTTTATTCCATCGAGACGCCGTCCAATGGGATCGTTGCCTTTAAAGTGTCGCCGGATGACAGTGTGGACAGTTTCACTCAGGCTCAGATTAATAATGGAGAAGTTTTGTTTATTCATCAGGGTGGGTTGACATAACTTTCTCTGAATCATATTCTTCAAAACACCTTCTCAGAAAGAGTAGGACAAAAATGATTAGGCCTAGTTAGTGGTGCTTGCTGAGGCTCACATAATATGAAGGTGGCGATTTTGAGAAGCTCAAAAACCTAGCTAAATTCTTCTAAACTGTAAGCTTGTCCAGTAAAAAAAAAAAAATAATAGTGAAACAGTACAACGCTGACAGAATCTTATTAGCAGTGTTGGGGAGAAGTGAACTAAAAGTAGCAATGTCACTGCTATAACTTAACTTCATTTTTCCATATCATGACAGATGCTCAGGTTTTTTCACAATAGTGTAGATTTTAGCTACAAGTAAAATTTTCTAACAAGTAGTGCTGTAGCATCACAAAACGCTGTATTATTTGTCACATTGTATTGCGAACGCAGCAATGGAGACGAGGGAGTAATCAGGCGTGCTCAACTGAACCGTCCTCTCTCTCATGTTGTGCTGAGAAAACCAAATCATTTTAAGGCTATGTCTACATTAATCCGGACACATTTGAAAATGGCGTTTTTGTTTTCGAAACGCTCTCCGTCCACACTGCCATTTTCAAGCGTTTTCCAAAAGTTGCTCGTCCACACTGAAACGTATGAAAATCCCCTTACTGTGCATGCAAAAAATCGCTGTTGCATGTACGGTCTGAAATGCAGTTTTCCTCGTGTTCCGTCGCCAGACACCAATTCCAAGTAAACTTACTGTCGCCTTTGAAGGAATGCAATGTGAAGGTTGTACATAGTAACATTTATCTTTAACAATGCTATCAAAGTGCCGCTAGAACACAGGCCACCATCTTGATTGGTTTAGTTGAATGGATCGCATGACTGCATTACATGACAACAAATACGTCATCGTTTTCAAATATATCAATTTTCCCAGTCCACACTACAATGCGAAGACGCATGTTCAAATTTATTCACTTGGGAGAGCGTTTTCAAAAAGTTCAGTTTTCGTCTTATTGTCGGCGGAAGTCCAAAACCTAGAGAAAAAGATGCATTTTCAAACAGTGAATCAGTTCTTTCAGGCAATTCATGTAAATGTTAACATAAATGATTCACTTTTATTTAGTGTTGGGAACTACAATTAATTTTAGTGAGTCGGTTCACTAAAATGACAGTTTCTTTCAAACAACTGTTTCTTTTGCAAAGAAAATCAGACCGTTTCTTTTTAAAAAACCTTTCTTTTAAACCAGTGGTGTAGTCAAGGGTGGGCCGAGGTGGGCCTGGACCCACCCAAATTAGACCCAGGCTCACCCAGAACATTAGAGATTATTCTTTGACTTCAAATATATATTTATAAAATAGTTAAAAAAGGTAAATTCTGATTTCTGAAAGTGTGAAAGAACTGTTTGAATGCACAATTTCTTGTTAAGGAAAGTTTGGTAAAAAAAAAAAAAAGATTTTGGGCAAAAACTTGGCCCATCCAATTTTGATGAGGCCCACCCAAAAATAATTTCCTGGCTACGCCCTTGTTTAAACTGTTCGTGTAAATGAACCAGTCCACATAAACAATTCACTGATTCACTTGAGCCCGCACAGACAGAAAGGGACTTTGCCTTCTTTTTTGAAGCAAAATATTTAGTTAATTGCTGCTGTTCATCACTATATTTTGATTCAGTTGAAATATTCTAAATAAAAGGCATTTTCTACTTTTATTATATATTATTATATATCTGGTTTTATTATATATGTACTGTATATTAAGTATACATTTGTTCAATTTAATGGTCACCCTATTTGTTTAACACTTATGAAAATTTACCATGGTTTTATTACAATAATGTTGTACCCATGACTGAAGTAACCATGATTAATTTTGTGGTTACTATGATTTTGCTACAAATAACATTGTTAAACCATGGTTAATGTAGTAAACCCATGGTTATTTTTTACAAGAAAATGTCACCCTAAATAAATATATAACAGTCGGGCAGCCTGTTCTCATGAAAATTACATGACCATGACAAAATTTTAGCAAAACTAAATTACGTGTCTTGTTACATGTTTTGCAGCAGTTTCCCAGTGAAATGTCCAGCAGGGGGCGCCAAAAGCGCGTGAAACGGTGTTGTAATCACACAAGGTTTTTAAGGCGAATTTTAGATGGAGGTTTTAATGAGTACATTGTTAAAGTAAATAAAACACACATTTGTTGTAGCGCCTCTAGTGTTGAAAACTGCAGCGAAACGTAGAACTCGGTTTGAAAAAAATTCATTATATTAACGTTCATTCTATGAAACCAGATTGCAATCAGGTGATATTGAATTCTACACTTCTGATTGTAGGATTAAATAATGTAATCTGTTTTTATACTGAATATCTGAAGTATTTTCTTCAGATAGCATCAATGCCATTAGCTACTTTGTGTTAATAGCTTGTAGTGACTATAGACCTTATCCATCTTTGATTTTTAATGGGAATGACAATGAGGCTATGAGGAATAGACTTACCATCTCTTCAATGGCACGAATGGTATGAAGCTGTATAAAGCTCCTAGATCACATCTGATTTTCCACAATTCATGTTGTCTGGAGTTCTTTGTAAACTGAATGTTCTTGGACAGATATTGTATCAATATTTTTTCCGCAGAACAATCCAAAAACATTTTAAACTGCAGTACAGCCGATTGAAGAGATGGTAAGTCTATCCCTCATAGCCTCGCTGTCATTCCCATTAAAAATGGCGCGAGCTTGAATAAGGTCTGTAGTTTAACTACTTCAAGTTATGAGTGGCTTGTAGCTTGGAAAGCTACCATTTTAAAGTAACTTCCCCAACACTGCTTATTAGCATCACTGTCATCACACTCTTAAAAAATAAAGGTTCCAGTTAGAACCAAAAAGGATTTAACAGCCTTTTTGCCACTTGATAACATTTTTTAGTTTCCACAAATGTTTTTATTCTCATTATATATTAAAAAAAATCATCTATAAATTGATGCTTTAAATGTTTTTCTTCAATCATATTTTTCAACCATATAGACAACCTTCATTGAAAAAATTATTCTTTGTAAGAAGAAAAAGAGGGTTATTTGCTAAACTTAAGAACTACTGAAGAACCGTTAATTCAAAAGTGTAAAAGACTTTTAAAAAGTGATTCCTAGACTAAAGACAATTTCACAAAACCACATGTTTCAATTTCAAAGTTGTTTAAATGGGATTTGTGAGAATGTGAAGTTGTTTTATCTGGTTTCAGGTTCAGAGTCTGGTGGCTTCAGCTTCACTGTGACTGATGGAGAACATACCTCACCTCTCCACAACTTCGTTGTCACGGCGAGACAGCTCACCATCTCCATGGAAACACAGGGAGAACTCATGGTCTTCCCAGGTGGACTTCACACATCCAGAGCTTAAATCCAAATCTCTCTCTCATGGCCAAACGCAAGATCTCTCCCACCAAAAGGATCTGAAATTTCATCCCTATCTGTGTGCAGAATAACTTTTTTTAACTGGACACAGTTTGTTCCTTAATATGAACCTGCTCTGTAATGATCCCAGATAGCACACGTACGTCTCAGAGGTGTTAGACTGTTTTAGATCTTTTCATCTGGAAAGCATCACATTCTAAGTAACATCTGCTAAATATCTTAAAAAGATCAGATTTACATACCCAATTTGGAATGCCCAATTCCCACTACTTAGTAGGTCCTCATGGTGGCGCGGTTACTCACCTCAATCCGGGTGGCAAAGGACAAGCCTCAGTTGCCTCCGCTTCTGAGACAGTCAATCTGCGCCTCTTATCACGTTGCTCGTTGTGCATGACATCGCGGAGACTCCCAGCATGTGGAGGCTTCATACTGCTCACCGCGATCCACGCACAGCTTACCACGTGCCCCATTGAGAGTGAGAACCACTCATCGCGACCACGAGGAGGTTACCCCATGTGACTCTACCCTCCCTAGTAACCGGGCCAATTTGGTTGCTTAGGAGACCTGGCTGGAGTCATTCAGCACACCCTGGATTCGAACTCGCGACTCCAGGGGTGATAGTCAGCAGATTTACAAACATTCTTAATCATAAACATCTCAAAGACATCTGCTGAATGACTTATTGACATCCGAGAGGAAACGTCTTTTAGACGTATTGCAGATGAGCAAACGACCTAAAAAATACATCTTCCAGATGTAAACACACACATCAAATAGACGTCTAGGTGATGTACGTGTGCTATCAGGGATAAATCTGAGACATTGCAGAAATTGTTGTGTAAAACTTAAAATAAGAGAGTAATTTTTTTATTTACCCATGTTATTTCCATATAAAAGTTAAATGTCTCCATTAAGCTCAATTTTATGCTATATTCTTAATCCATGACCTTGACATATGAAACAAATCTGCTAATTGGTTTAACAGTCAAAAATTAAAGCATTTATTGTTGTGTAAAGCTGCTAAAATGTATTTTAATTAATTAATTGGTGAAGTGATGTGTTTGGTGATGTTCTTCAGGCACTAAGCAGGTGATTAGTAAAGAGATTTTGCGAGCTATAATGAGTGAAGACGGTGATGAAATCACGTACACTCTGGTGAAACCTCCTCGCTTGGGACGAGTAATCAGGCCAAACCAGCGTGGACAGTTCGAGGAGATCACCCGATTCACACAGACTGAAGTAAATAATGTCATATTTGGTGCTTATGTATCTGTGAAAATGCATAAGAATGCAATAACGCACACATTTAAGATTTTAAATCTTTAAAGCCTCTGCACTGGTGATGCCATCTGTGGCCACATCATATGTGTAATTTTTATTAGTGGACGGTAGAGGGCAGCAATGTAGTATTCTCTTTACAGTCAGGCCATTCCTTTCTGGATTTAAATATGCATCTTCTTCTGATCATAACTGGAATAAAATATATCTATAAATTATTTAAATGTAAGTCAACTTTAATATATGACAGTTTAAGCTGTTGCATTACAGTTGTTTCAGGCCCACTGGTATCTGATTGTAAGAGAGTTTATGTTTTTGTTTGCTCTTGTGTGTTTAGCTGGATGCTGGTGCTGTGTATTATGAGCATCAGATGCCATCAGAACCCTTCTGGGTCCTGAAAGATTCTGTCGAACTGGCACTCTCATCGCCCCCGGCAACAGAGCTGCATTACACCCTGCCAGTCTCTGTGTCATACTACGCAGCCAATCGAAATGTGTCATCTCAGCTCTGGAAGAACAAAGGTAGCTGCCAATGTAATGCCTTTTGCTAGGAGGAGGGCGGAATTGGAAAATGTTGCGAGCTACATTCAAATTCGCATCACCCACATAAGCAGCACAGCTCAACGTGTATGTGTGCTATCTGCTAGGCCACCGCTAAAACCTGTTAAATTTGAATTATTTTTCATTTGTATAAAATTTCTAGTATAATACATTATTATTGAATTGTTAATTTGTACTATATAAATATTGGTAATATATGAAATAATAATAATTTGCAACGTACATATTATAATAATAATTGGTTTAATAAATAAAATTTGTAATCGTAATTGACTTGTATAACGTATAGTATATGAGTCCAAATCTCTGTTTCAGAGGCATACTCACCCTAAAGCGGATTCCACATGACTCGTGTTGGAGTGTCAGCTTCAAGCTTTGCCCTCCACATGAGAAGCACTGGAGAGAGCGTCAAAGAGGACGGTTTTGTGTTTGTCTTGCAAGAAATATCCTGGAAAATGCTTTGATTGCAGAAAATAATAAGAGGGCTTGTTTACTTTAAGGTCTTTACAAAAAAGGTAAATATTTATTAATACAAAAAATAAAGAGACATCAAAAAATTTAATAATAATCTCTTAATAGTTTGATAAATATTTCTTGTTGCTTTGTACTCTAAAATCATTTGTGAGGCCCAAATGTGTGTGAGAACAACCTGAAAGACCTGTCATTGCAAAGACAGACTTTGTGTAATTGCCCGGTAGTCATTGGCTGACGCTTTGAATGATCTTATGCAAAAAGATCAAAGTAAAATTATTTTAACTTTAAGTGCCGCATAAAAACGTTTGAAGGAACACTGACACAGTTGACACGAGTCATGTGGATGCCACTGTAGAGTCATGAGATTGTGTTAAAATCTCATCAAACATACTAATCTTTGCTTTTCAGAATTTGAGATAATATTTATAATTTACCCGTGGTGTTTTGTCAATGCATTACAGGTGCATCAGTGGTGCAGGGTCAGTCTAAAGTGATTGACAACTCTGTTCTGGATGGCTCCAATCTGTTGGCCAGTCTGCCTGAGCAGAAGCGAGCAGGACAGGATATTGTGTACGAGATGCGACAGTTCCCCGTTCACGGTCGACTCAAGCTCAGAGGGTCCGATTTGCCCCGCGACGTTCCCTATTTCCTGCAAGACGATGTTACACGTGGCGATCTGGAGTACTACCACGATGACTCCGGCGAATCTTCGGATAGCTTCTCTTTCCGTGTCCGTTTGAACCCAAGTGGCCACACCCTGCAGGCCCAGCCTGGTGCCTTAGTGCTGGAGGAAATCTTCCTAATCTCCATCAGACAGCGAGACTCGAACCCGCCAGAACTTGCAAACTTAGACCAACTCTTGGAAGCACTGCAAGGTTCCACGACCATCATCTCCAAAAACTACCTCAACACGGTCGACCAGGACAGCACACCCGACGAGGTCCGATTCACCATCTCCAAGGGCCCCTCTAATGGATATCTCATCTACACAGACACCGGAGACAAGATCAGGCAGTTTAGCCAAGAAGACGTCAATGTAGGGCGAGTCGCGTTCGTCAGCGATGGAAGTCTTTCCGACGGGTTCATAGAATTTACAGTGTCCGATGGAAAATATCAAACCAATCCTTATGTGTTGCATATTGGAATCCTGGCCAAGTCTCTAATACTCAACAAAGCTCCAGAAATCCACGTAAAACAAGGAGACGACGAGACGCTGATCACCGAGGACATGCTTAGCACCTCCACCGGGGGGCCCGTCGAGGAGGAGGTGCTCTATAAGATCACCAATGTTCCAAAATATGCCGCAGTAATGGTGGACCGACAGCCCACCTCGGCTTTCACGCAGAAGCAGATAAAACAAGGAAGAGTTAGTGTCCGTTTCATCAAGTCCACCTCGCCGAGGGATAGCGTGGCTTTTGTAGCCCGAAGCCAAGCAGCGAATATTTCCTCTGTCCTCAACATTACCGTAAAACCTCTGGCTAAGGTGGCGCAGAATCCCCTGTTCCCAAGAGGTGCTACCATTCTGGTGGACAAGAGGTTGCTGGATGCTAGCGCTTTAGCCAACAAGACCAGAAGTTCTCCAACCTTCAGCATGATCCAGCAGCCACAAGGAGCTCGGTTTGTCAAGAGGGGTGGACCAGTAGATGGCCAACCCGTAAGCTCCTTTACCCAACGAGACCTGGATGAAGGAAGAGTAGCTTTGGAGATCCTTAACACAACTGGGGGTCAGAACATTGGAGGACAGGTTCAAGATGAAGCCCGGTTCCTCTTGAAGGCTCATGGTGTACCTCCTGCCGAATGTGTCTTGCTGTTTAAGACGGCTCCTTACGATCCTTCTGGAGTTTATGGTGGGACTTTACTCGAAGTGCCACCAACAGTGTCAAGTTCCGATAACAGTCACGCAGGTCAACCTGAACCTAGGTGGAGAGGAGATGGTGACACGCCCTCTATTGGCACAACAGCAACGCCTGTGGTGTCTAGACGGAATACGCTGTGGGCAATCCTTATTCCAATCCTTGTTATTCTCCTTCTCATGCTCGCCGCTGCTCTGCTGGCCTACTACCTGGTCCGTCGCAACAAAACCGGGAAGCACAATGTCCAGACTATGGCAGCGAAGCCGAAGAACGGAGAAGTCAGTCAGGAGACATTCAGGAAAACCGATCCTGCGAACAACATCCCCATGTCCAACATGGACTCCAAAGGGGCGGATCCTGAGTTAATACAGCACTGTCGGACAACAAACCCGGCACTGAAAAAAAAACAGTATTGGGTTTGAGATGCAGAGGCAACCGGACACAGTTTAGGGTTTTGTTAAGTGTGTTTTTATGGTCCTGATTAGTCATTTTTGGGCTTCCTTGAATCATTCCAGTCAGTGTTATACAGTTTTCTTGCCATATTGAAGCTTATAGATAAAAGTTCAGCACATATCTGATTATAAGTTTACTTAGCTGTTAAAACCAGAACTGTGTGCTGATTTGCTAATTGTCACATGGTAATATCTCTAGAAAAAAAAGTAAACTTAATTAACCAACTTTTATGATATTTTCTGGACAAAAACATAACATAATATGTTTGAATGATCCTATGTATGTATGGTTTGTCAGTAACTGATTTAAGGTCTCAGTGTTATTTACATTTATGCTTTGTGTTTGTATGGCTTTTAAACACAGACCAATAATTATGTTCATTTTCCTCAACAGTCTGTTTTCTAGGGGACAGATGTGATTGATCGATTGGACTATTTTGTGCCTCTGTCATCACTTTTTAATGTTTAAAGGAATGTTTCAGGTTTAATACAAATTAAACTCTCATCGACTTGCTGTAGTTTACCACTGAAAATTATTTTGAGTCATCTTTCCATACAATAATGCAATAACAATGCACACATACAATGCACAAACAATATTACAAGACATTTTACGAGAATGAACGTTTCAACACACTGTTTCGAAGTATAGTCACAAGTATTAAATATTATACATGTCAACATGAGACTAATGTGACTGAATCGCTTTCCAACCTTTGTGCAAAATTATATACAACTCGTCATGACCATGTTAAGCCGGCAAGCACATGAACTTTCTCGCGATAGGCACAAGGATATCAAATTCATCCGCCTAGAACAGTCGTCCCACCACTACAAAGGCTATTTATACAGCTTTATGGCTCGAATAACACAATTTTGTACAGTAGAATTCATATAAGCACTGAAACAAAACTACAAATGGCACGTTTCGGGTTTTAAACTCTCCGGAATGGCTTGCCCCATAGACTTCCATTGGAAGTGCATAAGTGTAAACACATTTAGATTTATATATATATATATATATATATATATATATATATATATATATATATATATATATATAAAATAGTTACAGTTATATTCTGTGGTAATTAACTGCATTCCACAGATGCTTTCAATAGAGCTGAAGTAACTAAACCTGGAACATTGCTTTAAAAATCTTCATTTTTTCGATTACGGTGCTAGTGCCACTTTTTAATCATAAAGTGCCTTTTCAAGGAGAGTTATTTCAAGTATCATACTCATTTTCGACACAAACTCCAATGTTGAAAAGTCTGAGAGTGTAAATGAGGATTCATATTTTCTAATTATCATATCAGTATGTTGTGTGAAAGGAAAACAAACTTTCTTTACTGAATGCTTTAGGTTATCTTTCTATAAACCGTTCTTTTTCCACTCTATTGTATTTGTTTTGTCTGTAAATGCTTTCATCCACTGCACTGATTACAGGCACTGAAGAACTGTTAAATATCCTCCGCCAGAACTGAAGCCACACACAGGAAGTGACTCAGCAGTCGCGGTACTGATTGGCTGCAGGAATTTTTTTTTTTTCTCAGGCTGTGGCATCTATTTTCCAGAGCTGTTATTTGGTCTGCTTTGAGCTCGGTTTACAACCAGGCAACTTTTGTTTTAGAATTAATTACAGAAAAATATGTCAGTTGCAGAGGGTGCAAGTATGTTTGAGCATACACGTTTTGTAAAATAAAGTCGAGAGTTTTCAGAAATCTCTGCCTATCCTGAGAGAAAATATTTCACAGGCTGACTCGTCTAATTAGTTGTTTTAGTAGGTTGTTTGGCTGTTTCATTAACAATAGTGAAGTTCCTGATTATCACAGACCAATTCCTTATGATCATTCCAGTTTTAGTAACAGAGAGACACAGACTTTTCCCAATGTACTGCATATGGAATCAATATCACTGTTAAATCTTATATTTATCCCTATTCTAAGCTAGTATTAATTGCATATCCTGGGGTTATAATAGCCCATCTGAGACCTCTCAGGGCGTTTGTATATGTGTTTCTGCAGAGCAGAATGAGATCACATAACTCAGGACATCGATGGTGTTTGTTCTCTGGGTATTTATGGGAATATGTCAATTTAAAGGGATAAATCATTTACTCTTGTATACGAGTCGTGTCATTACAAACCCATATGCAATGAAAGATGCAATGAAAGTGAATGGTCACTGAGACTGTCAGTATCTAACATTTTGCCTAGCATCTCCTTTTTGTGTTTCACAGCAGAAAAAATATGATGGTGAGTAAATGATGACAGAATTTTATATTTGGGGCGAATTATCCCTTTAAACCCTAAACTCTGTAAAACCCCACAACTCTCTTCTTTGTATTTTTGGATTCTGTTTTCTTTTAAATATTATTTCAAATCAAATATCCTGACATAAAATTCACAAAGCACTTTTCTCCAGCTCTATAAGATTTCATTTTGTGGGTGAAACTTTTCCAGTGTTATAATTTATTTTTAGCAGCTATATTCAGTTTAGTTTTGTGCTTTATTAAGTATGTGTCCCAGTAGAATAAAATGTCATGAGGTCCCAAAAATAAAAATATATTAAAAAATAAAATAAATTAAAATAAAGTGTGTTTGTCAGATTTAATCATTTTGCTTTTGTTTCTGCAATTACGCATCCACATATGTTTTTTTGTTTGTTTGTTTGTTTGTTTGTTTATTTTTTTAGCAAACATGTTGAATGTGTTAAGGGTTTTGTGTGTGTGTGTGTGTGTGTGTGTGTGTGTGCGTGTGTGAGCTCAGCCTATATATATATACAGGTGCATCTCAATAAATTAGAATGTCGTGGAAAAGTTCATTTATTTCAGTAATTCAACTCAAATTGTGAAACTCGTGTATTAAATAAATTCAGTGCACACAGACTGAAGTAGTTTAAGTCTTTGGTTCTTTTAATTGTGATGATTTTGGCTCACATTTAACAAAAACCCACCAATTCACTATCTCAAAAAATTAGAATATGGTGATATGCCAATCAGCTAATCAACTCAAAACACCTGCAAAGGTTTCCTGAGCCTTCAAAATGGTCTCTCAGTTTGGTTCACTAGGCTACACAATCATGGGGAAGACTGTTGATCTGACAGTTGTCCAGAAGACAATCATTGACACCCTTCACAAGGAGGGTAAGCCACAAACATTCATTGCCAAAGAAGCTGGCTGTTCACAGAGTGCTGTATCCAAGCATGTTAACAGAAAGTTGAGTGGAAGGAAAAAGTGTGGAAGAAAAAGATGCACAACCAACCGAGGGAACCGCAGCCTTATGAGGATTGTCAAGCAAAATCGATTCAAGAATTTGGGTGAACTTCACAAGGAATGGACTGAGGCTGGGGTCAAGGCATCAAGAGCCACCACACACAGACGTGTCAAGGAATTTGGCTACAGTTGTCGTATTCCTCTTGTTAAGCCACTCCTGAACCACAGACAACGTCAGAGGCATCTTACCTGGGCTAAGGAGAAGAACTGGATTGTTGCCCAGTGGTCCAAAGTCCTCTTTTCAGATGAGAGCAAGTTTTGTATTTCATTTGGAAACCAAGGTCCTAGAGTCTGGAGGAAGGGTGGAGAAGCTCATAGCCCAAGTTGCTTGAAGTCCAGGGTTAAGTTTCCACCGTCAGTGATGATTTGGGGTGCAATGTCATCTGCTGGTGTTGGTCCATTGTATTTTTTGAAAACCAAAGTCACTGCACCCGTTTACCAAGACATTTTGGAGCACTTCATGCTTCCTTCTGCTGACCAGCTTTTTAAAGATGCTGATTTGATTTTCCAGCAGGATTTGGCACCTGCCCACACTGCCAAAAGCACCAAAAGTTGGTTAAATGACCATGGTGTTGGTGTGCTTGACTGGCCAGCAAACTCACCAGACCTGAACCCCATAGAGAATCTATGGGGTATTGGCAAGAGGAAAATGAGAAACAAGAGACCAAAAAATGCAGATGAGCTGAAGGCCACTGTCAAAGAAACCTGGGCTTCCATACCACCTCAGCAGTGCCACAAACTGATCACCTCCATGCCACGCCGAATTGAGGCAGTAATTAAAGCAAAAGGAGCCCCTACCAAGTATTGAGTACATATACAGTAAATGAACATACTTTCCAGAAGGCCAACAATTCACTAAAAATGTTTTTTTTTTATTGGTCTTATGATGTATTCTAATTTTCTGAGATAGTGAATTGGTGGGTTTTTGTTAAATGTGAGCCAAAATCATCACAATTAAAAGAACCAAAGACTTAAACTACTTCAGTCTGTGTGCATTGAATTTATTTAATACACGAGTTTCACAATTTGAGTTGAATTACTGAAATAAATGAACTTTTCCACGACATTCTAATTTATTGAGATGCACCTGTGTATATATTTATTATTATTAATAGTACACTTTAAGTAATCTAAAATAATATTCAACACATTCTTAATATTAAGACACTCCATTAAACATAAGCAATAAATTTATACTAATAAACAGGAAATGCACGGAGATTGAACTCATGTCAGTCTGACAGTGGCAGCACGTTATACCTGATAGTGACCAGCAGAGGGCGCACATGTGTTCTTCAGCATTTAATGAGCTCTGATCTGCGCTCATTCTTTCCTACCAGCGGCCTTTTCACTCTCTTCAGACTTTCTTGGCGCTTTCTTCGGAAGATTCGGACTTTGGAAGCTGTCAAATACTCCATAAGCCTGTTAACGAAGCTGATATATTTAGGTTGAACACATCTGTACTTGCTTAACCGCTGCAGATCTTTTTACTGTGCTTAAAAGATCACGTTTATTTTATTTTATTTTGAAGTGCCACTCAGCATTTCGTTTAGAGCTCAGCCAGCCAATCACATCGTGCTCTACATACATACGGCACGCCCACTTGAACAAAAGTGGCATAAAAGCAGAAAGGTTAAAAAATACAAAAATACAAAAATAAAGTAAAATATGAGGTCAGCATGACAACAGTGGAAAGGGTTGCACAGATGTGTGATCCAGGTTATGTAATGTATAACACTCATCATATAATAATGCCTAACTGTAAATGCTGTTGGTTCATTTGTTCAAATGCAGAAATTGGAAACATTTGCATAGAAAGGCTGAAGGGGTTTTTGGTTCTTTCAGAGGAGGAAAAGAAAGACAGATTTTAGGGTTACAAGAAGAAAAGCAGGGTCACCAGGGCTCCGTCAAAGTTCTTTGTGTCTGCATGTACAAATAAATGTAATTTTGTAATTTCACTTGACTTTATAATGTCTCTTAAACAACTAGAATATACGGTCAGTTGTAGCCTTTAATGAAAGTTACTTGGTATACTTCCCAACTGCTAAGGTGTTCTAAATGGGCTTAGCACATTGCTAGGCAGTTGCTGAAGTATTCTGAGTGGATTTAACCCATTGCTATGCGGTTACTTAGGTGTTCTGAGTGGTTTTAGTGTATTGCTATGCACTTGCAAAGGTGTTCAGAGTGTAATTAGCGCATTGCTAGGCGGACACTAAGGTGTTTTGAGTGGATAGAGCATTTCTCGACCTTGCTAATTGTTCTAATTTAATTTAGCGCATTGCTAGGCAGTTGCTAAGGTATTCTGATTGATTTAGTATTCTGAATTGTTGTCAGTTCTTGGCCTTCTTGGTGGTGCTATTATGGTTCCAAGTTTGTTGTGGGTGGTTGCTTATTGACCCAAGTAAAAAGAGCCTACCTCCAAGTTTTTATGATATTCTGGTCTGTAAAGTACATATGGCTCGGGGTTCTTCTTTTGTGTATGTTAGTTTAAATCCCTAACAAGTATGAGCAATAGTAATAGTGATGCTTACCACTAATAAAAGAAGCAAATTTGCTAATTTAAAGCATATGTGGATTATTCGAAAGCACCCCCAGCCCGCCTCATCCCATCTGGGAGAAATCGACCTCGCAGATCTGTTTTTTACATCCTGTGTCTGTTTTAACATTTCCAAACCCTAAATTAGACTTTTCTGTTTCCGGTCGACAATTACAACACCTTTATTTCTATCTGAGGTCATCGATGAAATCATCCCACAATTTCTCTGTTTATTTGTTTAAACACTATATTGTCATAGTAAAATGTTTACGATGACCCAATACATAAAATTGGTTTAAATATATTGAGTAGTCAAAGTGAGTAATTTTTTAATTGTGTTACAATACTTTCTCCTATCCAGATTAAGCAGACACACATATAAGTAAGCCATTTTAAGTTGATTTCCCCACAAAGTGTAAACACTGTGGCTCTGTGGCACTTACAGCAGCACACAGGAAATAAGTGTAGTGCCCTAGTTAGAGTCAAGTCAAGTTATTTTTATTTGTATAGCACTTTACAGGAAATCATGCATTAACAAAAACAAAAATGAAACTGTAATGTCTATAATGTCTTACAGTGATCATTGTGTAGTTTGATTAAATATGATTATAAAATGTGTATAAAAATTTTTATAATTAAATAATAGTTGTATTTAGAACCCCTGTGAGCAAGCTGAAGGCGACTGTGGCAAGGAACACAAAACTCCATAAGATGTTGTTTAATGGAGAAAAATAACTGTGGAGCAGGACATGGTCATGTGTCTGTCAGTGGGGAGAGAGGAAGTGGTAAGAGCCATCACCTGATGATTATTGATACTAAACACCTGTGACTCATTTCAGTGATGGCGGAGACAGACTTGAAAAGGCCGGCGAAATGCCAGAGAGAGTCCGAGATGCACACGCACCGAAGCTATGCTGAAAAGCTGTATTGTTTTATTGAGTTTATGCTGACTGTTATAATTGAAGCTGTGTGTACAAAGTAAAAGACTTGCTGAAAAGCACATTTTGAGTTAAAACTTGGAGAATAAAATCACACTTATGTGGACTGCAACCCTGGCTCCCGCTTCCTTCTTGCTGGAACTCTTTACACTGGTGCCGAAATCCGGGAACTGGGAAGAAGTCTGGCCGCCATGGACACCTCACCGCTGGGCGAAGTCATCCGTGTCTTGGCTAGCATCCAAGCTCTCCTCGCCCAAGAACGCCGCTTCCAGGAGCTCCTTCAGGCTCAGGCTGAGGATCGGCGTGTCCTCCACCGCGGCCCCGGAAACAGCGATGAAGTCACACCTCTTCCTCACGAAAATGGGGCCCCAGGACGATCCGGAGGCAATCTGGCTGGCCGTGAACACAATGGGCCCTCCACCTGCTACCGCTGCTTTCCAGGGAGGTCCAAAACTGAAGACAGCTGTCCTGCAACGGGTTGGCCGCACCCCGTAACAACGTATGAAGACATTATAGATCTGATGGTGCTGGACCAGCTGACCATTCTCCTGCCCCAAAGAATGGCAGAATGTGTCCTGTGCCATCGGCTCACGTCAGTGGATGATGCTGTCCAGCTGGCTGAAGCCGGTGGCCTGGAAGCCGGTGAGCAGCAGTCCAGATCTCTCTCTCTCTCACTCTCTCCCTCTTGCTGCTCCTCCTCCTCTTGTCTCTCCCTCTCCTCCCTCTCACCCTATACCCGCTCCCCAGAAATGGGGAATGTTCCCACCCAAACCAGTGCCCCACTTACAGGGGCTGCACTATGCACCGGCCCCCTCCCCTACCTCTCTCCGTCGCCCTTCCCAGGATGATGTCTCCACCACCATGAGTGCAGCTGGGGAGCCTGGGCCGGTCTGTTGGAGTTGCGGTCCCTGACATGCCACAGACTGCCCCCGATCGAACAGGGAGGTACCGCATACTGGTAAAAATCAAGGGGCATACATACCAAGCCTTGGTGGATTCTGTTGTAATCAAACCTTGATTCATCACGGCTTGGTTCATGACAGAGCTTTGGGTGTAAAATACAAGGTGATGGTGAGGTGTGTGCATGGGGATGTTCACGAATATCTGGTAGTGACAGCCGTTATTCAATTCCGGGGGAAAAGCATAGAGTGGGGGCCGCTGTTAATTCCCACCTCACCCATCCACTGATTCTGGGGACCAATTGGCCGTGGTTTAAAAGGCTACTAAAAGCGTTGTGTGTGGATGGGTCCTGTAAACTGAAATTTTGTGTGTGATGTGTGACGCAATGGCTGGGGAGGCAAAGCCGGGGCTGTCCACGTCAACTCAGCATCAGGATGACGCAGTAGGGGAATCCTCTGGCATTCCCGCCCTGAGGGAGTTCCCGGAGGGGGATTTTCCTCTAGAGCAGTCACGTGACAAAACCCTTAGGCACACATTTGACCAAGTTAGAGTAATCGATGGCCAGAAGCTCCAGCCTGACATCGCTCTCACATATCCATATTCTTTATTATTAGGGACCGGTTGTATCGAGTGACACAGGACACTCAAACCCATGAAAATACAATCCAGTTATTAGTCCCGAGGAGCCGTCAGGAAGCACTTTTCCAGGCAGCTCACCATAATCCTGTGGCGGGTCATTTAGGACAAGAAAGAACACTGCACCGGTTAATGGCCCGCTTTTATTGGCCGGGCATTCGCGGGGATGTGCGCAGATGGTGTGCGGCAGGCCGCGAATGTCAGTTGGTGAATCCACCGGCCACACCAATAGCGCCATTGCACCCGTTACTGTTAATCGAGGCCCTCTTCAAAATAATTGGTATGGATCTTGTAGGGCCATTAAAACGGTCAGCACACGGATATTGGTTTGTATTAGTCCTGGTGGATTATGCAACACGATATCTGGAAGCGGTGCCTTTACGCAACATCTCAGCATGCAGTGTTGTGGAGGCAATCTTCAAATGTATCTCCCGGGTGGGTATCCGAAGGAGATCCTCACCGATCAAGGCACAACCTTTATGTCACATACACTGCTCGAACTTTATTAATTTCTGGGGATTATATCGACACCAGCGTTTACCTCCTGCAAACTGATGGGCTGGTTGAACGATTTAATCGAACCCTGAAAAATATGATTCGTAAGTTCGTATACGAGGATGCTGGAAACTGGGACAAATGGCTGGAACCCCTATTATTTGCAGTCAGGGAGGTCCCACAAGCCTCCACAGGGTTTTCCCCCTTCGAGCTCCTGTATGGACGTCAGCCCTGTGGGGTGCTTGACGTCATATGGGAGGGGTGAGAGGAAGGACCTTCCCAAAGCAAAAATAAAATTCAGTATGTCCTTGATCTTTGAGCAAAGCTACATATGCTGGGTCGATTGTCACAGGAAAATTTGCTCCAAGCTCAAGAGAGACAAAGCCGGCTCTATAATAGGGGTGCCCAGCTACGGTAATTTGCACCGGGAGACAAAGTCCTTGTATTACTGCCCACGTCGAGCTCGAAATGACTCACCAAGTGGCAAGAACCTTTTGAGGTTACACGGCGAGTCAGGGATCTCGATTATGAGGTTAAACAAATGGATAGAGGCGGATCACGTCAAATTTACCACCTCAACCTCCTTAAATTATGGACAGAGGTGGTCCCCACACCAATGGCAATGGTAGTTCTGGAGATGGTGGAGCTCGGGCCGGAGGTGAAGTTCAAAGCTGATCCATTCTCCCCAGTCCCTTGTGGAGACCACCTTTCATTGTACTAGCTAGCGGAGGTGGCCAAGTTGCAAAAGGAATTTGCGGATGTGTTCTCTCGTCTTCCCGGACGTACGAACCTCATACACACCATATTGAAACCCTACCGGGAGTGGTAGTGCATAGTCGGCGTACCGCTTGACCAAACACAAGAAAAAGGTGATTTGGAACGAATTAGAGGCAATGCTCAAGATGGGGGTAATAGAAGAATCGCACAGCGATTGGGCAGCCTGCCCTCGACCCAAGACCAAAAAGGAGATGAGACAGTTTATGGGGCTGGCTGGCTACTGCCGAAGGTTTGTGCCTAGTTTCTCTGATGTCACCAGCTCCTTGACTGATCTTACTTAAAAGGGGGCGCCAGATCCGGTCTAGTGGACGGAGGCGTGCCAACAGGCTTTCACGAGAGTGAAATCTGCACTCTGTGGCGGGCCACTTTTACATGCTCCAAAG
The DNA here is from genome assembly GCF_019703515.2 of Myxocyprinus asiaticus. Classification (NCBI taxonomy): domain Eukaryota; kingdom Metazoa; phylum Chordata; class Actinopteri; order Cypriniformes; family Catostomidae; genus Myxocyprinus; species Myxocyprinus asiaticus. Next base: position 25,154,753 of record NC_059391.1, read on the forward strand.
TTCTCTCTCCCCTTCATTTTGCAGAAGGATGCATCAGAGAGGGGGTTTGGGGTAATGCTCTCACAGGAGGTGGAGGGGGTGGAGCGGCACACACCGAAGCTACGCTGAAAATCTGTGTTATTTTATTGAGTTTATGCTGACTGTTATAATTAAAGCTGTGTGTACAAACTAAAAGACTTGCTGGAAAGTACATTTTGAGTTAAAACTTGGAGAATAAAATCACACTTACGTGGACTGCAACCCCGGCTCTGCTTCCTTCTTACTAGAACTCTTTACAATAACCTTGGCAGAACAACTCTGGCTAAACAACATGAATATAATGCCAATAGCGCAAGTCATGGTTTTAAATTAGTAAATTAATATGCATTAAGGTCCAGTGTTTTAAAAATAAAAATATATATTTTTTTATTAACTTTAATATTAATGACTAAAGTGTTTGAAGTCCATCCTGGATTAACTGCAGAAGTTCACATAGATGCATTGTCCTTTGTTAGTTGGCTGATGAAGGCTTTTGTTGGCAATTAAATGATAGTCAATTTATTCCATTTCAAGAGTGTAGTCCATCAATAGACAAAGGTGATGCAGGCAGAGATCAATGAGGTGCATCGCAGTTCAACCTGCAGGTCATTTCGGTGAGGTTCAGTGGGGTCCATCCTAACTTCAAGGTTCAGAAAGTGGCATATGAAGAGTCTGTGTGAGTGTTTGGGTATTTGATCTGAGACTTGTCATTGTCTCTGGGCTGTGGGGACTCTGGTTTCCATAGCACTGCCCGCAGGGAGAGACCGATGCTGAGGGATACCAGAAACGATATGCAGTCTGGACAGACCAATTGTTCCTGAAATTAGCTCTGGAAAGGTACTTAAATGGTCTGAACTTCCAACACACAGCAAGTGAGGATTTATCAAGTACATATGTAACACATATTAGTCAAATAACACTTAAATACATGGCGAACTGTGTAAATGAAAAGTTGTAAACAAAGCACTGAATAAAGTTTAAAGAGCACCTATTATGGTTTTTCAAATATTACCTTTCATATAGTGTGTTATATAGCTGTTTGTGAATGTAAAAAAAGTCTGCAAAGTTTCTAAAATCAAAGTGCACGACAAATGGAGTTATTGACTCCCAAAAGAAAGAACCGATTCTGAACACCTGAAACGAGTCGTTAGTAATTCCAGACTTACTTCCTGTACTAACCTACTTAATTTGGTAACAGAAAACCCGCCTCTGGTCTTCATTGGCTGCTCGCGAACAGCTTTGACCCGCCGTCAAACACTACACTAAGCGGTAGACCAATCACAACAGACTGGGACATCTGACCAATCAGAGCAGAGTAAGCTCTCTGAAAGGAGGAGTTTAGAATGAATCCTTTAGAATGGATCATTGAACGAGTAGTTTTTGACACTGGGGGAAAAAAGGTAATGCTGCAATTTAAATTATGAGCAAATTAAAGTGTTTTTTGACCTTGGATGCATGTAAATCTATTGTATGAGACCTTTAAAACAAAATTAGGCATGTTTTAAAAACCATAACAGGTGCTCTTTAAAAGATTTTAAAAAACAAATAAGTTTTTCTTGAGGCATGCACTCTCCGGAAGAATTTTCTCCAAATAAGGTTCCAGTTAGGACCATGCGTGTTTTTACAGGCAGAATCCATAGGAGAACCTTTTTAAAGTTCTTCAAAGAACATTTATTGTTTAATTCTTTAGAAAACCTATCCACTGGTGTTTAAAAAACAAGATGCAGCTAAAAACATGTCTGTTGTCAAATAATGTTTTGGATGAACAATTTTCCCTCTGTAAAGTAAAGTTTTGAGAGTTAATTTGTAGGTGATATCTGTTTTACTCTCTTTTCTGTTCTAGAACCTTATGAACCACAGACAGAGAGAAAGAATAAAAAAATTAACACTGAAGATGGAGAGTTGACACAGATCTTGTCACAGCAGGATCACAAAATGTACTGTATCTTGCTCTTTCTGTTCTTTAAAATACGCCCAGTATTTTATCAGCAAATAAAGGGCAGTGGTTCATTGCCAGTGATGTTATTGACTCAGACTTTAGCCTCTGTGGAACAGTGTTAAGCACAGCGATGGCTGCTCTGCTGTCTCAGTGCTCTAGAGCCTGTATTATATTACCCCACTCATCTATGACCTCATTACTTTTTAACCTCACTTTTGTGTAGAATATGACCTGTAGTCTCACTGTTCTATGTTTTAATTGCATAATCTTTGTGGTCTATTTCAGATAGACTTCATAACTGCTCTTGTTTAGAACCACTCTACAATCTCACTGCTATAGAATCCTTATGTTTAATAACCTTAGTGCTCTATAATCCTATAATCCCATTGCTATAGAATTGCTTTTCTCTATGGCTCTACTGCTCTAGAAATGTTCTGCTTTATAACCTTGCTGCTTTATAACTGGTCTTCTCTATAACTTCATTAACCTGGAATCGCTCTTTACTGCTGCCTCACTGCTCTAGAATCACTCTGTTCAATAACCTTGTTGCTGTAGAACTTCTCTGTTCTATAACCTTGCTGCTCTATAACTCCATCCATACATCCATCCATTTTCCTCCACTTACCCGGGTCCGGGTTGTGGTGGTAGCAGTCTCGGCAAGACAGCCCATTCATTATTTTCCCCGGCCACATCCTTCAGCACTTCCTGGGGGATCCCAAGGCTTTCCCAGGCAAGCTGAGAGACGTAATCCCTCCAGCGGTTTTAGGTCTGCCCCTGGGTTTCTTCCCAATTGGACATGCCCGGAACACTTCCCTAGGAAGGCGCCCAGGAGGCATCCTGACCAGATGCCCGAACCGCCTCAACTGGCTCCTTTCAATGCGGAGGAGCAGCGACTCTACTCCGAGCCTCTCCCGGATGAATCCGCATATCACTCTCATGCTCCAGTCTACCTTCACTCGTGAATAAGAGCCCGAGATACTTGAACTCCTCCACTTGAGGAAGTAGCTCGCTCCCTACCCAAAGTGGACAATCCATTCTTCCTTTTCCGACAGAGAACCATGGCCTCAGATTTGGAGGTGCTGACCCTCATCCCAACCGTTTGACACTCAGCCACAAACCAACCCAGTGCACGCTGGAAGTCACAGACTGACAACGCCATCAGAAAAACATCATCCACAAAAAGCAGAGGTGAAACCCTGAGGCTCCCAAACTGGACACACTCCGATCCTCGGCTGCACCTTGAAATCTTGTCCTTGAATATCACAATCAAGATAGTTGACAAGGGACAGTCCTCAGTCCAACACCCACTGGGAACAAGCTTGACTTACTACCGATAATGCAGACACAGCTCTCGCACCGGTTATACAGGGACCCGATGGCACGCATTAGCAGCCCCAGGACCCCATACCCCCTTAGTAGCCCCCTCAAGACACCCCAGGAGATGTGGTCATAAGCCTTCCCCAAGTCCACAAAACACATGTAGACTGGGTAAACAAACTCCCACACCCCCTCTAAAATCCTCGCTACGGAAAAGAACTGTTCCACGATCGGGACGGAATCCACCTTCTCCTCTAGCTGAGGTTCGACAATTGGTCGGAGTCTTTTTTCCAGCACCCTGGCTCAGGCTTTTCCAGGTAGCCTGAGAAGTGTGGTCCCTCAATAATTGGAACACACCCTCCGGTCCTCCTTTTTTAAAATGGGAACTACCACCCCAGTTTGCCAATCCCCAGGCACTGTCCCCGATTTCTACGTGATGCTGAAGCGATAACTCCTCCACTATATAATTTCACTGCTCTAGAACTGCTCTGTTCTATAACTTCACTGCTCTTTAACTGCTTTGCTTTATGACCTTGCTGCTCTACAACTGCTCTGCCCTGCAACCTCATTAAAATTGAATTGCTTTGTTCTGCAGACTCACTGCTCTAGAACTGCTCTGTTCTATAACCTCACAACTCTAGAAACGCTCTGCTTTATAACCGATCTGCCCTGCAACAGTACTGCTTTAGAATTTCTCTAATTTATAACCTTGCTGCTTTGCAACCTCATTAGCCGGAATCGCTCTTTTCCACAGCATTGCTGCTCTAGAACTGCTCTGTCCTATAACTTCACTGCTCTAGAACTGCTCTGCTTTATGATCTTGCTGCTCTATAACCGCTCTGCCCTGCAACCTCAATAGCTTTGAATTGCTCTATTCTGCAGCCTCACTGTTCTAGAACGGCTCTGTTCTATAACCACACTTCTCTAGAACTTCTCTGCTTAATAACCACTCTGTCCTGCAACCTCACTGCTCTAGAACTGCTCTGTTCTACAACCTTGCTGTTCTAAAACTGCTCCTCTCTATAAACTCTCTAAACTCTCTGCTCGAAAACTGCTCTAGTTTATAACTTAGTGCTTTTCAACCTCATTAGCTTGGAAATGCTCTGTATTTCAGCCACACTGTCCTAGAACTGCTCTGTTCCATAACCTTGCTGTTCTAGAACTGCTCCACTCTAAAATCTCACTGTGCAAGAACTGCTCTGTTCTATAAACTTGTTGCTCTACAACTGCTCCACTTTAAAACAGCAAAGCTCTAGAACTGATCTATTGTACAACCTTGCTGCTCTAGAACTGCTCCGCTCTATAATCTCTCTAAACTCTCTGCTCGAAAACTGCTCTAGTTTATAATTTGCTGCTCTGCAAACTCATTAGCTTGGAATTGCTCTGTACTGCAGCCACACTGCTCTAGAACTGCTCTGTTTTATAACTTCACTGCTCTAGAACTGCTCTGCTTTATGACCTTGTTGCTCTATAACTGCTCTGCCCTGCAGCCTCATTAACTTGGAATTGCTCTGTTCTGCAGCCTCACTGCTCTAGAACTGCTCTGTTATATAACCACACTTCTCTAGAATCGCTCTGCTTTATAACTGCTCTGCCCTGCAACCTCACTGCTCTGGAACTGCTCTGTTCTATAACCTTGCTGCTCTAGAACTGCTCCGCTCTATTATCTCTCTGCTCAAAAACTGCTCTAGTTTACAACTTGCTGCTCTGCAACCTCATTAGCTTGCAATCACTTTGTACTGCAGCCACACTGCTCTAGAACTGCTCTGTGCTGTAACCACACTGCTCTAGAACTGCTGTGTTCTATAACCTTGTTGCTCTAGAACCATGCTGAAATCTATAAACTCACTGCTCTAGAACTGCTCTACTTTATAACTTTGCTGCTCTATTACTGCTCTGCCCCTGAAACCTGGCTGCTGTTGAACTGCTCTGCTTTATAACCTTGCTGCTCTGCAACCTCATTAGCTTAGAATTTCTCTGTCCTTCAGCCTGTTCTAAAACTACTCTTTTCTATAACATCACTGCTCTAAAACTGCTCTGCTCGATAACCTCACTGCTCTTGAACGGCTCTGCTCAATAACCTCAGAAGAAAAATTTGAGGAGGAGAAATTCTCAATTTGATCTCCATTAAATCTCATTGCTGTCTAGGAGAAACAATGGAGATATTAAACAGACCTCATGTGTGATTTGTCTTTACTGGCTGATCTTAAACAAAAGTCTCCATCTGGTCTCCTTTTAATTTCACTGCTGGCTAGGAGAAACAGGAAGAGAATTGATCTGGTCTGTACTGAGGTCTGACCTCAAGAACATCTCTAGATGTCCACCAAAAATGCATTTAGCCTTGAGTAAATCTGATTAACAGATGTTTCTGCCTTGAAATCAGACCTGAAACTCAGCGAGATAGAAAGGAGGAGCTGAGGAAAATGGAGCATTTTGGGTTGTTGTTTAAGGAGTTCAGAAAACATGTATGGAATGTAGGCTCAGTGTTCTGAGGAAGTGACTGTTGTCTTATGGGAACGTTATTTGGCCTGAAGACAAAAGGCGGAGTCAAGGGAAGAATACCACGATTAGGGGGTGTGGTGCAAACATTTTCTCATACTCATCATCTCTCCCTCTTTCTCTTACTCCATTATCTGGCTTTCATCCAGTGTCTACATCTGTAGAGTTTGGTAACCCATCCTCTCCCTCTTTAAAACACAGCATAGTCACTAAGAATTATAGAAGGAAAACACAGAAAACATTTAGAAATTTACGCACACGACAGATCAATCTGAATTACTATTTACATTTTACAAAATAAGATTAGGATTGTTTAGAATTAGGTTATCCTACAGACATAAATAAATGAGTTTTTACTGAATGAACACATTTAAGCTCTAACTACAACCCCTATGATTTACTCTGTAAATAATAAGTGGCACTAAAGTAAAAATACTGATTAGGGGCTAGATTCACAAGACATTCTTCAGAATAAAATTCATCTTATTTTCTAACATAAGAAAAGGCTACGAATATTTTGTATCCTCGAAAAATCAAGTCATGTTTATTTATTTAGCGCTTTTCACAATATACATTGTAACAAAGCTAAAAGACTTCTTAAAAATGTTCCTTTTCTTAAACCGTCAATGTTTATAGCTGAACACCTTCTTACAAACCTCTTATAATTTATCCTATGAACTTCCTTTGTTTTTTCTTAAGATGTTTGCGAATCCAGCCCCAGACCATGACCAGAAGCAAAGTCTGAACCGGATTGCAGGAAGACCAGATTAAGGACTTCATGTTAATAGAACATGACCATCTGGCTTTTTCTTTACATTCTTTGAGACACACACACACACAAACTTGCATATGAAGAGTTGTTCTTCATACAGTAAGTATTGGATAATCATTACATCACTAAGACAGCTGCTCAATGTTCCTGCAGTGTGATTTTTCTCTTGATTGGAATGAATTTTCCAATGTAATCCAACTTAAGCAGCCAAAAGACCTTTGGCCGATATTTCTTGAAATTCTTTCTGTTAAAAAAAAGTCTGGACAAAACATCAAGAGTCTCTGAAGGCAATGTTTATGGATCTGCTCACTTCAGGGGTCACAGTTGGAGACTCAAAAGCTAAAGCAGACATTCAGCTCTTATCTTTGTTCAGAAAAATAAACCTGCTATTTGTCCTTCCTCGAAAGTTTATACATAACTTCAAATGGCATTTAGCACTGAATATTACTGTATTATAATAAAAGGAAACCCATTAATCAAAAAGTGGGAGGATCTCCTTAAAGATAATACATGAATTAGGAGCGACATTATTCTTTCAATTCATTTTTGAACTCTCACATTGTATTTTAGCAGATCATCTGCACACAAGATGGTGGATAGTTACTGTGTGAAATTCCACTGCATGTTCAAGAGACCCTGACCTAATGAGGAATACAAATAGAAAAATATTACTAAATATAATTGTATTATAATAAAGCTTTTAATGTAAGTAGATCGTAACTATATATCCGTAGCAACACTTCTGGATAACATTGACAGTTTAACCTCATAAATGTAAATTTCACAGGACTGTCTGAAAGAAATGGTTTACTTTAATATATAAATAATAATATATATTTTACAATTCTTTTGTATTTTGTCTGATCGTGTTACCCGAAAGTACATGTACTTTTGATCTATTTTCTGTTTGAAAAATAGCTGGCTTGGTTGGTTTGACAGTGGTCAAATTTTATTTCTACTCATATTATTTAATGACAAAACAAAATATTTTATGCTAGTAGGTATTTTATGTATTTCACATGCTTTTAGCCACATTCTAACAAGTTAGCCAAAATAGTTATGTGGTCTTTATGGAGAAATTGTCATTTTTGTATGTTGGACGTCTTTCAGTATAACACCACAGAACTGCCTGTGAGATTATGATTGGAAAATTCATTAAGCTCTAAAATCTATGTACAAATTATGGTAAAGTGCTGCTAAAAGTAGTACCATTAATTTATCTGAGGTCAATTCTAAGCTAGCTTGTAAGTGTTAGGTTAAAATTATATCTTTGCTTTTCCTGCAGGCAGTGAAGTTACCATAAAACAAGTTTTAAACAACATGAGAAAGGCACTGAAAACATTTTGAGATCTATTTATTAAGATCCCCTGTTTAACACCAGATCTGTGAAAGAGTGTAAAATCTACACATTATATAAATTCTACTGTCTTCTTTACAGTAAGTACACATGGAGAAATGTGCCGGTAATGATCTCACACTGTAAAAGAGTCCAAAACTATCTGTATGAGTTCTGCTGACCCTCCAGAACTGAGTTTTAAAGTAACAGAACATATTCTGCTTCCCATCTCGACCAATGAGAAGAGAGTCCATCCTCTGTAGTTGTTCCATTTTTGCTCATTTAAACAATAGGCTTCCTCAGAATGTGAGTAATCCATCTTCAAAAGTGTCCTGATAAAACTTTGCCAACATCTCTAGCACAAAAAGCAAGATGACCATTATGAAAATGGAATATTTGGATTAGTCTAGTCATGGAAAACTGTATCTGACTTTGGTATGAGGAACTCTGCTGTGCATTTGAGCTCAGCTGTATCTCGGAATGTGGGTGAAGTGGCCAAATGCACACACAACAACGACACAGGGTCTGTGTCCAAAGATTTCCAGAGAACTGAAAGCAGAGTGTTTTTGTTTTGCTTATGCGGACTTCCCCTCTTTACCAGAAAAGAAATCCCCTGAGGGATTGTACAGTGTTTTTTTTAACTGATTTGATCTGTGAGCATATAAACATCTGGAATCCAAAATAAAATTTCTGCAAACCACAGGACTGGTCAGTTATTAGGCATTTTAAAATATTCATCAGTATGTTTATTTTCAAGTCAACATGAAATGCCGTTTGCAACTCATTTTACATCCGTAATGGGATGAATTCTAGGTTTCTCAGAAAAATATGTAGGCCAGGATTTAGGGCAGGATTTTATCCATCAGGAATTGATTGGATGGTGAAAAGTAGTCTTTTCATGACTAGTGGATGGAGGGGGAGGGGCTAAAAAATAGGACTTGGTGACATCACCCAAAAAGGAAAGGGGTTTAAGAGGCGGGGTTTAAATATTTTCATTAACAATTACAAAGATAACCATTTTTTTTTTTTTGGAATAACGTGCACTGATAAATTGTTAATAATACCAGGAACGTATATTAAGAAATTTTAATATAATATTTAAGGTCAATTTTTATTTCATGTTGACTTTTGATTTATTAATGCATTAATGCTATAGATGTTTCTACATTACATTTGTGTCAGGTCCAGATTACAAGTCCAAACCTGCTCAGATAAACCTCTGAGATTTTTAACATGTTTATCGTAAAACTTCAATAAAACTAAAGTTTGACATTTTGGTCCTTAACAGTTAACAAGTGTGCAAACAGTAAACATCCAAGTTTACAATCTGAAACTTGAGAAAAGAGACAAGTTTTACAGTTAAACCAAAAGCACTGTAAAATGGCAACTCTACACCACAGAGTCAAGTAAGATTGCAACCTTGAGATTTGCTAATATAAACCCCTGTACCTCTTAAATCTAAGAACTAAATATAAAAGGGAAATAAAAACAAAAACCATGAACATAAAATCAAGCACAAAGTGTAAGACCTCTCCGTTTTTTTTTCCTGAGAGAACACAAAAATGAGAAGAGAAGTATGTTAGTTCCCTTTCACCTTTAGAAACACACCGAACAAACATTTGTGGTAAAGATGCTAATGCTAATACTGAAGTGTTTACATCTGCAATTCAGACCCTCGGTGTGCAAAAACTTTCTGAATAACTCACAAAACATGTTTTGTCTCAATCAATAACTAGAAAAATTTGTGCCAGAGGGAATTGCAAAATACTCTTTCCAACTAACATGAACTCATAAGCTCATTCATTAGCATGGAAAAAAGAGTAATCTCTACTGCATCTGAGAGCACTCTGGACATCCAGACAAGAATTCAACTGAATCTCTGAAGAGTATCACATGACTCTAACATGTGATTCACTGTTTAAAGCAGAAACTTGTTGCATCTAGATACAGATACTAGATACAGTAGACATATTCATGTCACAATTTTCTTTTAAAAAAGACAATTTGTTTGGCAAATGATCATGTAAACAAGCTTCGTCATATGCTAGTTTTACAACAAACTTGCTTAGTCTGTATTAGCAAACCACCAAATTTACTACCTTTACACTTCTCTGCAACAAGATTCATACTATTAGTTTACGTTGTACATAATAAGACGTGAGGTGATACACGGTGGTCTTTAGAGTCTGATAAGCGTCTGCACCTTGTAACGCGCACGTTTGACTCTAAAAAAAAAAAAAAAAAAAAAATCTGAAAAGAAAGTGTAACACTGTAGCATTTATCTAACAGACATTTAAATAAATTTCATAGTGAACCCGAAGATACAATTTACATGTACATTTTATCAAACAAGTAAACTATAATGTTGGTTTCTGCGGTTAAAAGTGACATTTTTAAGTGCAGAAGCGGCAATTTCTACTTTCTCTTGCAAAATATCCAGTCTGGAATTCGAAACTCCTTGTATATCCATCCCCAGGAGTGTCGTATCTCCATTACAGTCCAAAGGTCAGGCCCTAGAGGTTATCGTACATGCGTAGGGTTCTCTCTAACTGCTGACCCACACGCTGGTAGAAAGCAATCTGTTGCCGTAGATACGCCTGCATCATTTCTTTAAAATCCACCTCCCTGCGCTGGTGGAAATGATTCATTTCAGCCTGCAGGGCGAATCCCACGGTCCTGCAGCGCTTGCGAATGCCGTCTGCTTCTGCTTGGTCCATCCTGCCCTCGTCGCTCATTCGCTGAGACTCCTTCACCTTCGCAAATGCACCTAAAAGAGAGAAAGAAACATTAGCGTAAACATGAAATCAAAACTGATAATATTTACTTTCTAAATACACGTTTGTAACACGGTTAAAGGGAAAGGAGGAGGCGAGAACCGGCTTAACAACATAAATAATCATTTAATGATTAACTTAAACAAAAAGACAAACACAAACACATGCCAGGCAGCTGCCCGTAATTCTCTCTCTCTCTCGTAATTCTCTCTCTTTCTCTGCCGCCTACGGTCACCTTTATCCCTCGCCCGCCTCATCAGGCTGATTGGGGTCCGGGCGTGCGTCATTCCGGCCCGGCCCCGCCCTCCTCCACGCTACAACGTTCTTGGTCTTATTTATACGTTTAAATTCGTTTTTTTTAATCTTTTGAAAATGACTAGTGGCGTCACAAATATGTAACATTGTATTGCAGACGCATATGGAGCTGAAGGAGTAATCAAACGCGCTCACAAAAACCGCCCTCTATCTCTCATATGTAGTGCTGGGAAATCCAAATCATTTAAGTAAATTAGTTCATTCGGACAGTTCAAGTAAATTAAAAGTTAAAACAAACGATCCAATGAGTCACCTATATTTGAAGTGCAGCACCTAGTGAAGTGGTGCACTGACAATAATCTTGCCCTTAACACCCAGAAGACCAAGGAGCTCATTGTGGACTACCGACAGACCAAACAAAACCACGCACACACAACGCGTGTGTCCAGCTTCAAGTTCATAGGTGTCCTTATCTCCGAGGATCTCTCTTGGAAACTCAACACCTCCTCTCTGATCAAGAAGGCGCAGAAACATCTCTACTTCCTAAGGAGACTTAGGAAAGACTGCCTGTCCCCTCAAGTCCTGATGAAATTCTACTGCTGTACCACTGAGAGCATACTAACAAACTGCATCACAGTAATGGTATGGCAACTGCACAGTCTCAGATCGGAAGGCCCTCCGGGGGGTGGTGAAAACCGCCCAATACATCACTGGTGTCCAGCTACCCTCCATAAAAGAAAACCAGGACAAGCGCTGCCTTCGGAGAGCAAGAAGTATCATCAAAGACAACTCTCATCCCAGCCATGGACTCTTTACCCCTCTTCCATCAAAAAGGTGCTAAAGGAGTCTCCTCTGTCGCACTAGCAGACTCAGGAACAGCTTTTTCCCTTTCGCTGTCAACCTGCAGAACTCAGTAGCCAAGCACTAACCCCTAACACCCCCCCCACCCCACAGGATTGCAGAACTTGCAGGTTGTGTATCCAGCGCACAATGGTACAGGTTCAGGAAAAATAAAAAAATTGCAGGCACAGTACAAATCCATTCAAATGCACAATGGAAGAACTTTCTATGGTTTGAGATCATGGACAGTGTGCTGTTAGTGGAGATACCACTTGGGACATCAAAGCAGTTATAGTCGGTGAGTTGTCAACGCTAACATCTCTTGAAAGCTGACTAATGTTTACACACAACATAAACTCAATATTCTAGATAACTAGATAACATGATACCTCAGTTTGAGCTTTCCTTTTGCTTGTGAAATGGGTGAGGTGTGCGACGTTGGCACCAGGGCGGCGTATTAAGGGGGGATTTTAGGGCAACGCTGGGGGGCTATTGGCCCAGTGGTTGAAACGCAAATCGATTTTGGTCTTGCAGCTCAAGGTCCGAGGTTACTGGCCCCAGCTGGCCAGTTGATAGTCCTGGCTCGCACTAGCCCGATAGTGGAAAAGCGGCTACTGATTCTCTTGATTTTGATTTTGGTAGAAGTCATGGTCCTTCTTGAAGCAAAATATTATGTTATAGTTATTGATAATCACTGTTTTCAAGGGTGTTTTCTAGTTTTAGTAGTTTATATATAAATGTATGTAATGTTTAATGTCATCATAAAAAACACAACCATGAGGTGATATTATTTATTTGTCCAAGCAAAACTTCTGATTGTAGAATTCTGAAATGAGTCCTATTATAAACTAAATTTAATACATTCATTTTAACATTAAAATGTATATATATAAATGTTTAGTCATGCCTCAGTGAACCTCTGATCCGGTGTAACCTGTTCTTGCATCATACTCCTGTTTGACAGGACACGCTCACACTCGTAATTACGAGAATCTGAGCTCTTAAAGGAGCAGTTCAATCATAAGACCAAAATCTGAACTGATTCATGTGAATCCAAACTGAACAAAGCAACTGAATCAACTCATTTTGTGTCCATCTGTAACACAGAAACAAGACAGACAGAAAGACACGGAGATTAACAGACACAGCATGACAGATTAGATCTGAGTGTGTGTACAGCTGATCAGAGGTCAGTGTTTTACAGTGGCTGTACACACCTGTAATCCGACACAGGATGTCTGAGCATGAGCTCTTTGCTTCAGATTACACAACACTTTTTCTTTAGTTCCTTTAGTGAGCTCAGAGACTGATGGATTACAAAGAACAAATGGTGTACAGGCAAATGACATGCACAGAGTTCTTTATGCATTTCCTCAGCGAGTTTCTACATTATACATTATGTATTGTAAACGAGGTTGAAGTTGAAATATACGTTGGCTCGCCACACTGAATTTTAAAGGGGCCATCTTTGTCATCTTGTATGACATTTTATTTTTCCCCTAAAGCCGTCATTTAATGCAAGTCTATATTCCTTGCACCAAAAACATATTAAAGGAAAAGTTCACCCAAAAATGAAAACTCTGTCATTATTTACTCATTACTCCTCATTTTATTTTAAAAGAGCAAAGAAAAGTTGGTTTTCTGTTATATGACCCCATTACGAGGAACAATGAAAGAGGAGAGTGATCTTCTCATAACAGATGGACTTGAACAAGTGTCCACCAGTACCAGGCACAGCACAACACTGATCTCTATAATTCTCTCTTTCTCTAATCTCACAGCAAAAAGCATGAGTTTACAGGACTGAAATCTCCAGAACAGTGCTCAGTTCAACAGGTTTTATTACAAAATCTCACATTTCTTAAATTTTGCTTTAAAAATAAGCCACATTTTAGTGGAGTTAGACAGCGTAAAGTCTGTTTCACAGTATAACACAGCTCATACGTGGTTTCTGTGATATTAGTGGTCAAATGATATGGATTTTTCCTAACGTCAATGTCAATCTTTTTATACATAACATTAAAACAAAATGCACAAAAACTGGAAAATAAAAAAACTAGTGCCGTCAGTCGAATAATTGTTTTTAACATGATTAATCACAGATTTTGAAAGTGCTGAAATTTTACTCTAAATATCCTTTTTTTCTGTCAAAATGCATTTATTTCCTTCTTAGGAAAAAACTAAATGTAACAATATATTGCTTTATTGACATTTTCCAAACAATAGACCTTTTTCACAGACTGTGATGGCACGTTTCCACTTTATTTAGTAGCATAAACCTAACAAACTTTTTGATATGATAATTTTTTTTAAATATTGAGTGGAATTTTATAACATTATGCTTTGTGTTATATTACCCTGGAATTAGTTTTAAAAAATGAATTACCACAGCTGCAAAGGGGTTTCGATTACAGCTGCTGAGAGAGTGAGAGTAAATTTGGCATCGTCTCCCATCTGACTTAATCCACCACTCTCCTTTTTTTTTTTTCTTCTGGAAAGTCATTCAAATGTAATAGTCTTTTGCTCTTGGAGCAAATGGGTAAGTTAAATAATATTTGCTGTGGTCTCCCATTCACTCCCATTCAACGCTGTCGAAGTTTACCCTGCAATCGTTTACTTCAGCGTTCCAAAACCCGGAGTGTGAAAAAGGTCTATTGGTTACTTCCACAGTACAAGGATAAAAATGCACTAAAATTGCACCAATTCAAGTAACATTAAACGTTTCCCAAAGTCTAAGTGGGAGGTTGACTAATTGAAAGAACTAGTCCCCACATAGGTTGCATACTCAGTGCAATAGGCATTAAATCTCTTAAACTCTAATCCTCTACAATATTAATCAGCCAGCAGACTGTGGCTATCCACTTTGTTACAGCAATCGTGAAGCCGAGTTCATGATTTGCATCAGGGTGTGAAGCAGCGCTCTGAACTCCCCTTGAAAAGCGCTTGCAGACAAAAACATCTCATTCTGCGTTTTGAGGATATTTAAGACTTGTCGTGCTTCTGTGGTAATTAAAATGCACCTTGCTTAGGCTGAAAAATAATTGATTTCTGTCACAAGTTCCATCTAGGCTTTTTTGTACAACAAATACAGTTAAGAGCTCCTTTCTCCATAATTTTATCACTGACACGGAATAACTGCTGTGTGTTTGTGGTGTGTGCGGCAATGACTCCAGGCGGACACATTGTAAAGGTTCCATCCTTACAACCAGTGTTTATGCTGGTAAATGCGTTAATCGTGATTAAGAAAAATTAACATGTTAAACATTAAATTAATTGCATGCATTAACGCCTTCATTTTGACAGCTCTACTAAAAAACACGAATTATCCATTTACAAGGCTGTTGGTCAGTTTTGGAACTGACAGTTATGTTAATTGGGCACATCTATGCACCGATACTGATTATCTTAAAATGCGGAAATAGAGGTCCATTAATATTTTATTTATATTGGCCTTTTCAACAGTTTTATTTATAGAGACAGAGGACAGAACATGATGAGGAGAAAAGGGGGGAATAGATTCAAGAAATGCACCAAGGTTAGAGCTTAGGGTTGCTAAATTTTCGTCATGCGAATACAGGATTTTTGATCATTTTGAGTGCTTAAATACGGGACGGGAGTCCCCATGAAGTGTTATGCCACCCAAATGGGGGTGGGCGGAGACTTCCCTCTTGACAAACTCACCTCTAAAATACGGGACAGTAGGTGTCCCGTACGGGACGTCTAGATTTCTGCTACTACAGGACAGGGCCCACTCTAACACTGCTTTACTGACATAGTTAACATTCTGCTGGGAGAGACAAAGGCATGCTTTTATTTCTTTCAACTCAAACTTCTAGTTTCCTTCACCTTGTTTTGAAGCTTTATAATGTTCAGCAATCATAACACTGGCAGAAACTCTTTAAACTCTCAGGCCATGTTCACACTACTAAAACTCATCGGGTTTGCTATGTTTACACCTCTAATCCACACTGGAACTTTCGAAAACGCTTTCTTGTACCTCATATTTTGGAAAATGACAACATTAGGAAACTGAAAACTGAGCTTTTTAAATGAAAACAGATTAGTAAGGACACCGCCTCAGAATTCTAGAGGCCCAGTAGAGTTAGACAGGTAGAACGCTATAGCACAACATGTTATTAAAGGGCATGAAGTGAATTGTTCTCATTCCATGAGTGACTTAAAGGAAGAAATGCTGTGAGTACCCTCATGGCTCTGTCTGTATTTAAACATGCCTGTCCTCATGCAGAACTTCTACTCTTTGTGTTCAGTTATAACAGAGCAATGAAAGAGGAAGCTGAGCATTCATAAACTGTCTGTACCACTCTGCACATTATTTCTGAGGTCAATGTGACTGTTAGGTTGTTTGTTCCTTATGCAAACACTTATACATATATGACCCCTGTTAACTTTGAGTGGAGGTTTTCTAATGGTGTCATGCCATATTCTAACCCACGGAAATAACCCTGGCAGATGCTAAATGATATATGCCGTTTACACCCCAATGAAAATAGTGGCAGATATTATTTGAACACCAACCCTGGTGCAAATAATAAACCCTTACCCCTAAACTTGTGATGCTCCGATCGATCGGCCACCGATCAGTATCGGCCAATATTCATGTCCTGTGATTCGATCAGTGATCGGTAATTTGGCCAATCGCATAAACCGATCGCTCATGTAGGAAAGTGGTCACTCAAAGACATGCTGTTCTTTTAAGACTTCAGCAGCGCTGTCAGGGCATAACGGAGTGTGGGGAATACTGGCATAGTGTTGTAAGACAACAAACTTGATTCAGCAGTTATGAACGATGCAGTGGGAGAGGTATGGCAAATAAAGTTTGTGTACTGTACTGTTAATGTGGCATTTCACACGCGACAAGGCAAAGGGAAAACAGCGAGAGCTGTCCTAATTATCGTTCATGGAGGCAGCTCAATAATAACTTGAGTTACAAGATGTGGTGTAATTCATCTATCAAATTTTATTTTTAAATAAATATCTCCCGATTAAATGGCATTAACAATAGTTGCACCTGTAGAGTCCAGACACATGCAATCTTTCTCCGCTTTCCTTTCATCTCTTACCCTCATGAGAGAGTGCGTGTTACCTTCGTTAAAGTTCAAGCAGCAACAAGTGAAAAATTTACTATTAGCATAATACAATCATCCAACTAAATTAAAAGGCAGGGAAGGAATTTATAAATGTAATCATTCTTTATACAATATTAAGATACCATAATATAATGTATTAAATATAATGCAAAAATAAAATAAGGAATAATTATTATTATTTGAAATAATGACAATGAATCAATAACCAAAAATGTCACATCAAGTTTAATTGCACCTATGGGTTATCAGTTTGTCTTCAGTTGGACACTAAGCTTCATTTTTTATAGGGCTATCTTAATATAGAGAATATTTTGTTAGCCTATACTTGTTTTAAAGTCTTAATTAAAAAAGTTTTTTTAATAAGCCTTTTAAACATTTTCTGTCATCAAAAACTAGGCAAATTGATATGACTGAGAAGATGAAAATTCAATTAATAGTGACAGTGTGCAGAGAGCTTACACATAGTTAGTTATGACAGAGAAAATAAAGCAGTTACAGAAATACTCAAACCAGCCCGTCTGGCACCAACAATCATCCATGCATTTATCTAATCAGCATATCATGCGGCAGCAGTGCAGTGCATAAAATCATGTAGATACACGTCAGGTGCTTCAGTTAACGTTCACATCAACCATCAGAATGGGGAAAAAATGCCGACCCTGGCATGATTGTTGGTGCCAGATGGGCTGGTTTGAGTATTTCTGTAACTGATGATTTTACTCCAAATGGTGCCAAAAACAATCCAGTGAGGGGCAGTTCTGTGGACGGAAATGCATTATTGATGAGAGAGGTCAAAAGAGAATGACCAGACTGGTTCGAACTGACAAAGTCTACGGTAACTCAGATAACCACTCTATACAATTGTGGTGAGAAGAATATAATTTCAGAATGCTATTCTGAGATGCGGGTTGGCGCTGTTTTGGCAGGTGGCAGGTGGTTTTAATGTTGTGGCTGATCGGTATTTCTGTGGTTCCACCAGACTACTGGGGTGCAAATAGCTGCACTGTGTGGCAGATGCTATTTACACTGGGGTGCAAATAGCAGGGTTCCCACTCTTTTCAAGGCACAATTTTCCAGGACAATTCCAGGACATTCTATGTGCCCAATAAGTGTAATATTTAAGCAAAAACACATGCGTCCATTTAAATTGAGCTTTTATTTTGGCATTTCTGTGTGTTTTTGATGGTAGTTTCTCACCTGCAGATAAGCAGTTTGTCCCATGGCGCAGTGTGATTATTAATCCCCGTAAAGCTGTGATTAGGGCTGGGACGATTCATCGATGTAATCGACGTCATCAATTACAGAAATACGTCGATTTGCATAACATGTGTCGGCGCGTCGCAATGAAGTAATTAAAATGGCAGCGCCCGGTTTAAGTATGGATTCCCCCGAAGAACAAGCTGCAGCTAAAAAAAATCTCGCCTACGGTCATCTAAAGCGTGGGAGTATTTTAGCCAGAGACCCAACAATGTGGTGCTGTGTAAGCTATGCAAATTGGAAATGGCTTATCACAGCAGTACAACCGCCATGAACGAACACTTGAAGCGAAAGCATCCCGGAGCACTTTGTCAAGACGGCAGCAAGGTAAGTCCTGTTTACTTTATGTCCCCACCCAAGCATGACATATTAGTATTACAACACGTGTTAGTACTAGTCACTTTAAATTGATTTTTTAAATGTTTCCTCATCGCCCCCATGTTAAAAGTAATTTCTGCACCGCTGCTAACATAGGGTGACCATACGTCCTCTTTTTCTCAGACATGTCCTCTTTTTCGGACCTTAAAAAAGCGTCCGGCCAGGATTTCTAAATTTGCAGAAAATGTCCAGGATTCGGCTTTAGTTGCATTATGATGTGCATCTGGTCTAATACTTCATTGTGTGTGCGTGCATATTTGCATTGCTTTAACCCCTCTTTGTAAGTCCCGCCTTCTCGCACACCAATTGGTCAATTATAAGAGGCTTGCAGCAACTATTGGCCAAATTCCTGCCTGTCAATCTCTCCGCGAACGCGCAAAGCGCTGTTGTGTTTGGCATCAAACAGCTTGACAGTAGCAGCAAATGACAGCTGAGTGGAAACAATGCCCAAACGAAAGTGCAAATTTACAGAAGATTTGCAAAAGGTCGAGATCCGTGGGAAGCAGAATGTATGACATGTAAAGCTGGCACTTATGTGTCAGTTGCTAATAAAGGTGCAAGTGATGTAGAAGCACACATTAGCTCTGCGAAGCATAAAGGGTCAGCAAAAGGTGAAAGTTCAACAGGTAAAGTAACGGACTACTTTTTGCGACCAGGTAAAATTGTTATCACATTGCTTCAGAAAAAGAATCGTTAGATTAATCGATAAAAAAAATTATGGTTAGGTGCAGCCCTAGCTGTGATTCAATTGAATAAATACATACAGTAGTCTGTATGTGCTGCACACTTCAGAGTGCTCTCTATCTCTGTCATCTCACACAGAAGAGTGTGCGTGATGATCATGATGAGGTTTTTTCAGTGTATGAGCGGTCGGCTTTACATATTCATTTTGAAGTGCCCATCACTTGCAGATTATTTGTTTATTCAATTAAATCAGACTGTTTTAGTTTAATTTTCACACTAGGACATATCAGAATTTTAATTTGATTAATTGTACATTATGTCATATTCCACGTCATTCTGCGTTTTATTGCTTATGTCATTTGTACGATTAGATTTTGTGTTTTCCGCATACTACATTGAAAAATAAATTCACATCCCAAGGTATTAGGGACGAATCACTGTGGTCCGACTGTCATCGTTGTCTAAAGTTTATAACTCACAGGGTTGCAAACTCATGAGGGTCGAAAAAGTTGAGACAATCACTGATCCACGAACATGTTTTCCGGGGTTATTTTTTTAAAGAATAAACTAAAAGCACCAACTTAAGCTATTTTAATGATTCAAATATAGAAAATAATCTGCACAATTTTGCAGAATTAGCTGCAAAAATAAAGGGTATTTTGTTCTGTTTTACAAATTTTTTCAGTTTAATTTATTGACTAGTTTAGTGACCACTTCTGGAGATGCCACTAGGTGGAGACAAATGAGCATCTTATGTGCTATGAGTCATTGAATCATTTTGAGATGTTTACCACCGAAATCTGCCAAGAGACTTTATAGTATTTAAGCATTATAAGAACAAAGCAGATCTATAATTTCCATTCAGTTTGTGAACTGCCGAGCATGACTTTTCATCCAAACAGACAATAGTCTAATAATATTAATGAGTATCAATTACGTCCTTATCTTCTCCTTTATTAAAATTTGCATGACAAATCTACTGACTTCAGTAGAATGTTTAAGCATTATAAGAACAAAGCAGATGTACTGTATAATTTTCTTAAAGCAGTTAACCTGCAGAGCATGGCTTTTATTAGAAAAGACAACAATAATAGCCTAATAATAATAATAATTTTGAGTTTCATTAATGTCCTTTGGTCATTGTAAAGTGCATTTCACATGAGTTGAGTCAAGGCGTCAACGCTCCGCTCAATGCCAGCGTCAAGCAGCGCTTTGCCCTCCACATGACAAGTGTTGCAGAAAGCGTCACTGAAGGGTGAATATTTTGGGGGGGATTTTCTCCCCTTTTCTCCCCAATTTGGCATGCCCAATTCCCAATGTGCTCTAAGTCCTCATGGTGGCGTAGTGACTCGCCTCAATCCAGGTGGCAGAGGACAAATCTCAGTTGCCTCTGTGTCTGAGACAGTCAATCGCGCATCTTATCACGTGGCTTGTTGAGCGCGTTACTGCAGAGACATAGTGCTTGTGGAGGCTTCACACTATTCTCCGCGGCATCCACGCACAACTTACCACACACCCCACCGAGAGCAAGTACCACATTATAGCGACCATGAGGAGGTTGACCCAGCATGACTCTACCCACACTAACAACCAGGCCAACTGTTTGCTTAGGAAGCCTGACTGGAGTCACTCAGCACGCCCTGGATTTGAACTTGTGACTCCAAGTGTGGTAGTCAGTGTCTTTACTTGCTGAGCTACCCAGGCCCACTGAGGGATGAATTTACGAGCTTGCCACGCAAGAAAGCGAGAGGTGTGCACAATAAACAATGAAAACATTTATTTGGAAGAGAAAAAATGGCAATTGCTTTGATTGCAGAAAATAAAAAGAGGACTCGTTTATGTTTAGGTCTTAGTATTTTTTTTGGTAATATAATTACTGTAGTTCAATAACTGGGGTCTCTGGACACTCAATATTAAATACAGTATCTCTTCATAAATTTGGACAGTTTTGAAGTATTTCTTGTAGCTTTGTATTCACAAAGACACCATTGTGTCAAAAACGTGTGTGAAAAACAATTTGGTGTGAAGTTGTGCTGACACATCACTTCATAGCTTTCAATGTATTTGGCAGCACTGATATGAGTCATTTACATTTATGCATTTGGCAGACACTTTTATACAAAGCAACTTACAGTGCACTTATTACAGGGACAATCCCCCTGGAGCAACCTGGAGTTAAGTGCCTTGCTCAAGGACACAATGGTGAGGGCTGTGGGGATTGAACCAGCAACCTTCTGATTACCAGATATGTGCTTTAGCCCACCACGCCATCTCCACTCCAGTTCATGTAAAAGCCTCTCAATGTGTATAAACATCAGTCACTTTTACACATTAATAGCTCTTCCACCCTTTTCTCTCCGTGATGAACAAGGCAGACTCACATGCTGATGCTGAAGTAAACGAACAACATGCCCCTCTCATTCAGTCGGTTGGTACATGTACCAGGTCATATCAGTATGTTTATGAATGAGAAGTTTCACAAATGCCTATCACTGTGCATGTGCTGCTGTAACCAAGCACGTGACTGGCTGTAGCTGTAACCAATCAAGTGATCTGCCTCGGTTGGACATCAATTGCCAAGCACACAATTGGACGCTGCTGTAATCAATCATGAGGGTGTAAGCAACCTTAAAGTAACAGTTCACCAAAACATTTACATTTGCTGATAATTTACTCACCCTCAGGCCATCCAAGATGTATCTTTCTTTCTTCATCAAAACAGAATTTAAGACTTTTAGGATTTCATTTCAGGTCTCCTCCTTTAAACAATGCAAGTGAATGTCCTCCATTTTTTGGACTGTCCAAAGTGCATATTTAGGGTGCATCAAAATAATCCACATGACTATTCTTGACTCCTCCTCCACGTGACGCGTGTCCTAATCGTTACCATGTTTTTGTACATGTAACGAAAACCTTGCTAGCAACACAGTCAAACTGTTTTATTATACTAAAATATTTTCCAGGACAAATAATTATTTTCCAGGACATTTAAGTATTTTCTAATTTTCCGTGATTTTTCCACGACTGGAAAACTGCATTGAAAAATTCCAGGTTTTCCAGGACGCGTGGGAACCCTGAAATAGACACTCCGAATAACTTTAGGGGGGGTAATCCATTCAGTGCTTGATTAGTAATCCTACAAATATAGTTTGTTGATCTATCTAGTCTTAACCATCAAACATCAAGGGGGGCTCAGGGCAAAAAATGCCACTAAATGTGCCACAAATGCCCCCGCAATTTAAAATGATGGGGCAAAAAATGCACTCATAAGGAATTCTTCTGTTTTTAATCTGACATAATTCTTAGTATTCCATTGTTGTCCTGGTTCTATAGATTATGGCATAAAATAAATTAATTCTGATTGAATTTCTAGGGTAATAGGTAAGAAATTCTCAACCATGAAAATCTTTTATTAATTAATTGATTAAATTGAAGTCAACGGATGAGACAGAGAAATAATGGCCTCATAAAGGTAAAAAAATAAAATAAATGTTTTTGCCCAACAATTGCCCCTTAATTAAGTTAATTTCTGACACTGATGTCAGTTAATGTCATGTTATATAAACAAAACTATAAATGGTCAAATAAACAAAATCTTTATTTTTGTTTTAAATTAGCAAGATAACCGATTATCCTTCTAGGACGCTAAATTGTGACTACACAATTTAGGGACTGTTCAGACCGAACACGCCCTTGCTCTCAAGAAAAAGTTGTACACAGGCCCACGAATAGAGCAGAATGTGTTTTTAGCAGTTGAAATTCTTTTTAACTTGACACGGTGTCTGAAAATCACGATGATCCAATGCAAGTTCTTCACAGACGCAAAAATGTATTCGGTGTGAACGGCCCCTTACTACACATAGTCATATCAATTCTTCAGATATTACTTGGTCTCAATGTGTGATGTAAAAACATTTAAATGACATAATGATGTTAAATGTGCACTCAGTAATTTTTTCCTCATTAAAAAATCTATACTCCTTAAGAATCAGCAGCCATATCACCCTGCAGCTCTTTCCTGGTTCCCCACTAAAGCTAAGCAGGGGTGAGCCTGGCCAGTACCTGGATGAGAGACCTCCTGGGGAAAACTGTGGTTGCTGCAGGAATAGATATTAGACAGGCCAGCAGGGGATGCTCACCCCGTGGTCTGTGTGGGTCCTAATGCCCCATTATAGTGATGGGGACACTATACTGTAAAAAAGCACTATCTTTTGGATGAGATGTCAAACTGAGGTCCTGACTCTCTGTGGTCATTAAAAATCCCAGGGCACTTCTTGTAAAGTGTAGGGATATAACCCTGGTGTCCTGGCCAAATTCCCGCCATTGGCCCCTAATAATCTCCATCCCTGAATTGGCTACATCACTCTCCTCTCCACCAATAGCTATTGTGTGGTGGGCGTTCTGGTGCACTATGGCTGCCGTCGCATCATCCAGGTGGATGCTGCACACTGGTGGTGCTTGAGGAGATTCCCCCATACATATAAAGTGCTTTGATTGCCTAGAAAAGCGCTATATAAATGTAAGGAATTATTACTATTATTATTACTATATTATCAAAGTACTGTGGTGTTACAAGTACAGTTAATTAACCATACCTACATGATGAGTTACAACAGAATAGCGCAAAAGTTTTTGCTGAACTGTGGTTTGACAAGAGTCTTGAACACTGCTTTTTCTCATTAGAGAGGCCATACAGCTGAGCCATAACATGTTAAATAGTTCTAACATACTAACAGTAGCCTACCATACTGCCATTAATTGAATAAAGATTAATTTCTGATATCTGAGACCATCACTGCCGTGTTCACAGAGTGAGAGAGAAAAGATACTTGGTCTAAGTCCACATAGAAGGAGAGAGACTCATGTTTTTCTCACACTTATGGTGTTGGGAGGCTAAACAAAGAGGGCACAAATATCTGGAGAAGCTTTGGTTAGAGCCACAAAAACAGACATAGTTCTGTCAGAGTAAGAATTACGAGATTAATTTTGAGCTTTCTCTCAGTCTTTGAGGTGAAATGAATGTCGATTGCACAAAGAATAACAGACTGCATTTAATGTTTCTAACAGCTCAGTCATGGAAACAGAGGAATTTTAGGCTGGAAAAACAGTCAAAGCTGAGCAAATTCTCAGAGAAACATGAGCATGCAAAGACTACATATATGTGTAGCTTTAAACTTTCAGCTTAAAATCTTGCATAACTGAACTCAAACTCTTGAGTAAAATTTCTAGTAGGCTCTGTTCCAAAAACATACTAACCTGACTAATTGCCTATTGCCTCCATATGTTGCTGCCGTCCATTCGAATAGGGTCCATCACGCGAAGTGCACAGAAGACTCGACTCACAATTGATTTTAACAGAGTTTGCAGCCAGATTTTTATAAACGCGCGTACTCTGAACGCCTAGAATTGGCATGGAATTGTTTGCACTTATGAGTGGGTCCACAAGGTGGCAACACTCACAGTTGAGCCTTTGCTGTTTTTTTTTATTTTTAACTATTTTTATTGATTATTTTCGTAGATTGAAATATAAGTGTATTTATAATAGTTATATTTGATATGCGATATTAAATATGTGATATGCTTCACAAAGGGGGCACGTCTATGATGCCTTAAAGACCTATGTTGACCCATTTGATTGGGCAAAAATCTATGAAGTGCAAGAGTAATTCATGTTTTTGGTCGGTTTTCCTGGATGAGAAAGACTATAAATAATAAATGCAAATATCTGCTTAAAGTTTTTTGTTTTTTTACACTTTGGCGTACAGAAGCATTTATGGGTGTTTCTTCAACTTCTGGCCATTTTATGTCCATGGGGTTGATTTTTATTAAAATTAAAAGATTTCAACATTTTTCTTTTTGTTATAGGAAGATCACATTAAAACTGACTTGAAAACTTTTTATCAGGCCTTCATTACTTATTTTTGGTACTTTTCAAATGCCTTTTATGTACAGATTTGACTGTTTTAGCCAGATCTGACTGTTAAACCCAAACCTTCAATTCCATGAAAAAACCCATGATAGGGGGCCTGGGTAGCTTAGTGGTAAAAGACACTGGCTACCACCCCTGGAGTTCACTAGTTCGCTAGTTCGAATCCCAGGGTGTGCTGAGTGACTCCAGCCAGGCTTCCTAAGCAACCAAATTGGCCCAGTTGCTAGGGAGGGTAGAGTCACATGGGGTAACCTCCTCATGGTTGCTATAATGTGGTTCATTCTCAGTGGTGCATGTGGTGAGTTGAGGGTGGATGGCATGAAGCCTCCATACACACTATGTCTCCATGGTAACACACTCATCAAGCTATGTGATAAGATGCACAGGTTGGCAGTCTCAGACGCAGAGGCAGCTGGGATTAATCCTCCACCACCTGGATTGAGGCAAATCACTACACAACCACAAGGACTTAAAAGCACATTGGGAATTGGGCATTCCAAATTGGGTGAAAAAAAAAAGGAAGTCCATGATAAAAATGTTTTTTATTGTGTGAAAATTATTTGTCAATTTTTAAAAAATGATGACTGACACACAGCATGATTTCCACCACAACAGTTTTGCCCCCTAATATTCTTTTTTTTTTTTTTTAAAGTTAGTGGACTTAAAGGTGCAATATGTAACAATTTTCATGTAATATTCGCCTTTTTTTTGCCAATGTGTGAACGGCTTGTAACGCAACTTAAAAAATGAGCCCTTCCCGGACTTCCTAGGTTGCCTATTAAAGCCTGTAGACTGATTTTCATGCAAAGGGAGCGGGTCACTTTTGCCAGGAAAATCCAAAGGATGTGACGTTTATGCGCGCTCCCGAGAGCCTTCCCTCAGACAGTAATAGCTTCTCTTCCGCTATTCAACAGCGACAACAGACAGTCTGCAACACTAGGTAACATATCTTACAGATCTAATCCAGCAAACGTCCGGCTCCCAGCAAAACACCGACTCCTACACAAACTCTGAGTGAGCCAAAAAAAAACAAAAACAACAAAAAAAAAACATTTATCTACTGAATCCCGTGTGGCTAAGCGGAAACGTGATCGTGGTCAAGTGAAAACTAGAGTGAACATCGGCAGAGCATTTGATTCCTGGAGGGACCTTCGTTCGTTTTTGGGGATCAAAACCGACTCTGAATTGGCGTTCTTCTTATTGGACAGGTAAGCTTACATAACTGCAAAGCATGTGAAATATAGTGCCATAAGGATTGATCTGTGTAATTTTAGCTAACTTGATCTTGCCTGCACAGTAACTGTCATAAACAATGTTAATCTGTAATTATTCAGCAAGGTAAACTATAATAACACATGAAATGAATGCTAGACAATGTTCAAGCTAATGCAAAAAGACCCATTCATTAGTGTAACGTAACTTGGTTATACAGAAAATATATACATTCTATTATTATAAAACAATAGCACATCAATATATAAAAATGACAGTTGTGATGGAATCACATCAATACTGAATTGTGTCAACATATTTATAAAGTACAGTCTATTTTATCAGCTACTGTCATCATCCACCAAATTTAGCTAACAGCTATTGATAAAGCTGGCTAGCTAGCTAATGCCGACATAGGCTATCGTATAAATGTAGTCAGTGTATTATGCAAAGAAAAGTGATTACTTCAAACTACAGTCTCGCATAGTCAGACCTATATCCACACTTTAATTAGCCCTGTTCCAGCATAGTAGAGTCAAATATAATATACAGTCTCAAAGTTTGTAGTAAAACAATCAGAACTGTGTCATTTTAATTATGCTACCTCATCTGTCAGCATGATGCCGGTGAATCACGTTGTCTCTTTGTACGTTACGTCATTGTTTTGGAGTGTGTGCACGAGCACGAGTAACAGGTAGCTGGCTGCAGTTCACTTAATGGCCACAGGTGTCATTAATAACAAGGGTTTCTGAATCTTACATACTGCACCTTTAACAAAGTAAACAAAAATGTCGACTGTGTGAAATTATTATCCAATTGTGTGTATTTAGGATACATAAAATGTATAAACAAAATGAGCAAAACAAATGAGTCTGCCATTTTTTTCCCCGAAAACATTAAAAATGTCCTTTCCACAAAATAATTCTATTAAACACAATACAGAATTTGAGAAGAGGTGGAAATGACACTGTGGTGGGACAAAAATGACAGTGTGTAAAATATTAAAAGAAGACTTTACTTTCAGTGGCTGAAGTTGAAAAAACACCCATAGAGATGACCTCAAAGCTAACGAAAGGACTAAAAGCAACAGATTTTTTTGTTTTGGAAACATAGCTAATGACTTCCAGTGATATAACAGAGTCACTATTCTGTTTATAGCTGCTCTTCTGCTATAGAAAGCTGTGTGTTGTTTCAGGACAGGTGAGGAACAATCCTTCACTGTCCTGTTCATCCACAAGTATGTAAGACACAAGCATGATGTAAAAACCCGCCTCACTTCCTGTCAGTTCTCAAAAGATGGAGAGGAATTCAAGGTCTTGCCCTGACACGTTATTCCTCTTTATTTCAAAACTAAAAGCAACAAGAATCATTCCAAAAAACACTGCACGACTACTCTGTTGCGTACGTGTGTGTATTACTCAAATATCTGGCAATAAAACCAGACCAACACCCAGATCAACAGAAAACTTCATGACTACCATACACGCACAGCCTGAGGCCTGGAACACCTTTTGTTTTTACTCTTATTTTTTTTTTATTCTCTCCATATTAGCTCAGACGATACTGCAGCTAAGTTTTGAGAGAAGTTATGCAATATTATCCAAATTCACATCCCACTGCTTTAGTGAAATCCAAATATTTCTGTACCCTTTAAATCGGAGAGTGGGTCCAGGTCAAGTGTCCTGCAGTCCCACATCAGATTTGATTACAGCCCATTGGCTCGGACACAAAAACTGCATACGGAGCATGCTCCGAAAGAGCTGTTATTATTTCCCAGAGTCATGTGTTGTTTTTGTCCATTCATTGGTTTCCTTTGATCTCTCCTTGAGCTGTCGTGCAGCTCACGAGAGAAACAGATCATATTTCATGGATCATGGAGGCTGATCTTAGATCAGTGTTATCCCTACGTTAGAGATGCTCCACAAACACTTCACTGACCCTTTATGAGCTATAATCAGTTCCTTGGCAGATGCTATCTTACCAAAGCACAGTTGTATATTACTAGTACAGCACTACTATAACAGGTACTGTAGATCAGACTACAAAGTATTGCTAAAGGCCAAAGCCAACACATTCATATCAATAAAACAAACTGAAGTAGACATGGAAACAAAATCAACCATGTTTCCTTTCCTAATAAATGTTCCTGTTCTTAAAGCCATTGTCAACTTTGGTTTTCAGCATGCTGGTATGTCTAAATTTCAGCATCAGCACAGTACATGTGGACTGTCCGCGTGCTGCCCAGTTTTACTAGACGGGACTGTCCGCGTCAATGGCAAGTCATAGTGTGCATGCATCACACGTGTCTGTACGGGCTCACGGTCAAAAGAGTATACTTTGAAAGGATAGTACGTATGGCCTAGCCTTTATTGTGTAGGATTCATTTCCTTCTAAATTAATTTTATTTTTTGCTGATGAAACCAAGGCTGCATAGTCAGGAAAAAATAATATAAACCAATACTATCACAGCCTAATGATCATGATCCAATCAAATCCTGAAGGATACCACTCTACTTTAAATTCCGCTTACCTTACTGAATATTCAGGGGATGAGATTTGAATCTTCTCCCGGCTGATGCACACTCTGGCACGGGGACGCTCGTCACTCGCGCACGTTTGCTGCAGCTAGATTATAACGTGATGGCTTGCGACGTAGTGAATCATAATATATGTGTCACATTCACTGTGTGTACCTTTTCATGAAGGAAATCGGCAATACGCAGCTCTATTAAGAAGAGAAAGTTAGTTTTTTTGTGAGTTAAAGATGGATCGAAGTGAACATGAAGGTGAGAGAGTGTAGTCTTAGCCCATTATACACTGGAACAAAATACATTTTTGATTAGTCTTTTTTGGCTTGTTTTCCAAAATAATATCTAAAACTCATTTAAAACAATGTACATTTACTTTAGGAGCTATACTACAGAAGACAAATTGTTATTGGAGAATGCTGAATACAACATTTAATCGGGGCTCGACATTAATGCTTGTCCACTTGTCCGGGACAAGTGGATTTTTGAAGGGGCAAGTGAAAGACAATTTTACTTGCCCGACCGGACAAGCAGACTGATTAAAACATCAATAACGAAAAAATAACCATATATATTTGTGATAGCCTAGCACTGTGTCACTTATTAGAAAGTTCATATTTTTATTCTGCTGTTGAATGTAATCCAGAGTGCGTAATTGTATAATTCGCTAGCGATCTAGTAACAGCTGCACCCTGTTTGATTGACAGGCGACGTATGTGTGTGTGCTGAACAGGCGCTTGTTTTCCGAAAATGTTTGCGCTACTGCGCACATGAATGGTCAAACACATTTCAAAATTCCGCCAAAATGCCCGTCTTGGTGAGGTATTCATGTAACCACAGAGAGTGATGTCTAAAGTGAACATAAACAGTGGAGAAAAAAGCAGATTTGTATTAAAATGTTGGACTTGTTAGTGTAAATGTGAGCTAATAGACTTGCTGCCGTCTAGTGTGTCATTATAATAATCAAACAACCATAACAAGAAAACGAGAAAACACTCACTGCTCTTGACTGGGTAAGTTTAGTAGCTTTAAAAAGTATTAATGTATTATAATTATACAGTGAAGGCCAGTAGTAGTTTTATGTTGCATTTCATTCTGAATGTTTACTTGAATACTTGATAGCCTAAGCTGTTAAAAAGTACTGAATTTTCTTAATTTGTATTTTTGTTCTATTTTTAATCTATTTCTATTCATTGCTGTTTTTTATTGTTATTTTATTACTGACTGTTTACTAGCCTTGAATAATTACTTAAGAACTTGAAACCATTCTTCCATAATTAACATATTAGTTAGTGTTATTATTTGTTGTGGTTTTGAAGCTGGTATTGAGAATTGTCAAATTTCACTACCGACTACTGAAATGTTGGTATTGTGATAATGTATAGCCTTTATTGTACATGGTAGATCTTGCTGCATTTACATGATGAAAAAGTAGATCTCATTCCATAGAAGTGTGAGCATTCCTGCTGTAAATGATGGTGATGGAGGTTTTTCTTTATTTGACTACCATACATAACATAAAATAATTATCATATGACAATAGCCTACTCCCCTACCCAGTGCAGTTTACGTTTCAAGTTCAAGGAAATCCACTTTTAAAAAGACTGTTAAAATTTTTTTTTTTTTAAAGTTCAATAAATGCATGATGTCAATGTCTAAAGTCAATGAGTAATCGTGTTAAATAATTGTGATCTCAGTATTGACCGAAATAATCATGATTATGATTTTTGCCATAATCGAGCAGCCCTACTATCTGTATATACTCTAGATATAGCTGGACCATTTGACTTAAATATGAATTATAGGCCAAACAATGGGTTACAAGTAGAGGTTGACCAATAGTGGATTTTGCCAATATCGATAACTAAGGTGGTGGAAAAGGCCGATAACTGATTACTCAGCAGATAGTTTTTTTTAAATGTATCTATATAATAATAATAAAAATCTTATTAATTCCTTACTATGAAGGGCATAGACACTGAGGCTGCAAAATCAATAAAATCCCAAAAGAAGTTTACTGTACAACCAAAATCCCAAAAATAACCAGAGAAATGATTTGGTGCATAACATGGGACTTATTACTTTAAACAAGTCTGGGGACTCTTATTTTGAAATGATAGCGATTTGGCTCAGTTACAATGCTCTATATGTGAGTGTTTACCAATGAAGCTTTTTATAGGATATAGATTTACCAGATGAAGATTTTTGTGGGTAAATATTTCACCAGATGAGGTTTATTTTTAAGGAATTAATGAGGGAAAAAAATTAATAAAAATAAAATATCAGCAACTATCTGCATATATTTTTTCCGATAACCAATAGTTCCAATGAGCAACTATCGGTACCAATTAATCGTTAAAAAAAGCTATATATCGGTCTACCTCTATTTACAAGGCCCAAAACAATTTTCTGAATTTCAATCTAGCAGCTCCATGATGTTCAATAATCTTAAAATGAAAAAAATGTATCCTAGATAGCAACAGTTATTGAATTAAGATATATGAGAGGTCTGACGAGACATGTTGAAAGTCCAGTCAGAAGGATACATTTTAAGAAGAAAATGTAACAAATAATATGTATTTAGCTAGCTGGATGATAAATTGAAACAATGTTGAGCAAATTAAACTTCAGTTAAAGCAGAACAACTTTACTGTATTTAGAAAATAGTTGAAAAGAGTTGCTTTCAAGTCTGTTTTTGTCTGTTCAAGCTTGAATCTATCCGTACGTTCACATGCACTTCAAAAGTTCGATTTCAGTCGGACTAAAACAATAACTCGTCTTTTTCAAAATGTCATGTAAACACTTTAGTTCGACTGAAATTCAGTCAGACTAACATACTTAGATAAAGCGACTAGCTCGGCTTCGTCCAGCATGTAAACATGCTAATCAGACCACAATTGGCATTGTGCACATGTTCCAAAAAACATTACAAAGCAGTGCGGCGTGTAATTAATGCGCTGTTTTTGACGTCCTTCCTTCAAATATTTAATAACGCAATGTGTCATGTATACCTCGACAGATGAAGACCGTAGCTTGAATATGCAAATCAAGCTGTAGCTCGAATACAACCACACATGTAAACATACCAAATGTCAGAAATTAGCTAGTAAATTTATTGAGTAAAATTAATATTGATTCAGAGTCAAAAATCAGTAATTGGATGACTGTTGGTATAAGGGATACTCATCCTAAATCCATATAAAATCAGTGGTCAGTGCTCTTCCATTGAAAGACTAGAATCTTCATATACAGTACAGGCTATAATATAATAGAGTTCTACTGTAGTTAATGTTAGGGTAAGGGTGGGAGTCACTATGTCCATTAGTCACTATTAGCAACTTAATTATTTAAAACACCATTATTCATTGTATGGCAAGATCCATTGTATCTGAACACAAACTGTAATCAAGTTACAACCGTTATAGGGTGTGGACGTGAAACTACAGCAATCAGACTGTCCTGCCTTCAATACACAAGCACATGCACACGCACACACACGTCAGAAGGAGAAACTAAGGCAAATGTTTGCCCAAGGTGGTTATTTAATTAACACTAGTTAATTCTGCTGAATAACACAAGGTGAACTGCCCTCAGGTACACAATGCTGACAGATAATGGGGATAGTTTTCACTGGTCTCTTCTACTTTTGAGAATAAATCTACAACCCTGGATTAGGCACTACAGATCCTGAACTATTTGGCTGCTACCATGTCTTTCTGGCATGTAACGTTCACGTGTCATGTGACTGATCATGAAACAACACATGCACACCTGTGTCGTAAGGATAATACACCTTTACACACGTCTCAAGATGGCAACTCCTGCTGTTGTCATCCACAATCTACAGGGGCATTTCACAGTTCCTATGTATTTATATAGGACTTTTATGGACCTTGTTACAATTAACACAGCACTACAACACAAAATTGAGTGAAAAGATTAAACCCTACTGGTGATTATAGTTTCAGGGTCTCATTAAACATCAAAAAGGCTTAAAAGGCAATCAAGGCCTTACAAAAGACACTGATTGGGCTACGCCAATCATCTAAAAACATTGGACAAGGCATATTTGAGGGTTTTATAAGCTGATAATGATGAAAGATGTATAAATGTTCCAAAAAGAGTGCAGAGCTACGTCAGCGTTAGAGTGAATCACACGTCATACTTCACACCACAAACAAAAGGAAAAAATTATACAAAATTATATATAGCATGCTGATTTTCACTTTGTTTTATGTGTGTGTGGACAGCATGGTTTTCATAATGAGAATGAGATTTTTCTGCACTACAGTAATGAGAAATTGTGGATAAAATGTGCTTAATTGTCAGGAAAATAATGTTGCGATGCAAAAAATCGTAATGATCCTAAAACAGGATCCATTTTCGCTATGCAAACTATAATTTATTGTTTCTTTCTTTTGATTATGGGGTAAATTATGACCCACACATTTCTTTTTGAGATTCACCTATTAATATATCCTTATTAACAAATTTTTTTGTACACATCTAAAAGATGGCATATGTTAAATTCCAGCTCTCATTACACAAAAACATTGTAATGAAAGTGGAAGTTCATCTGGGCCATGAACGACTTAACTCTTTCTCTTAACTACATGGAAATGCCAAACGCATCCCATTTCCACTATAAAATGACTCTGTACCTCACCTTTAGGAGTTCAGACATCAACTGTGGATAAACAAAACCCCTACTCACCCCTACTCATATACATAACAACAAATGTGATTGGTTGCCTAAAGGCATGATGTCACTGGGTCAACTCTGCTCTGTGTCCCACATATCTGCAATCTGTGAATTGAGGAACCAGCAATCTTGTAAAACTAGTGAAAAACAATCTATTTGAAATGTTGGAGGATATATTAAGGCATGATATTTTAAAGCAATGTGCTGGGTTCAATATAAATTAAGCTCAATCAACAGCATTTGTGGAATAATGTTGATTTCCAAAAAAAATAAAAAATAAATGTCGCCATAATTTCGCCAAATATGCCACAAATGCTGCTGATTGAGCTTGACTTGTATTGACCCTGGAACATTCCTTTAAAAGTGAATGTAGCATTGCTGTGCCCCTACGACCCATTTATAAACAAATATCTTGAAAAAAGGTTAATATTATATTACAAAATTAGCCTAAGAGCTCTGTTTATTCAGAGCTAATTTTACCTTTTTGCAGGTGGATGATGTCTGGGAAATTGGATAGCAGGCCTTGGTACAGCGACAGTTTATCCAGCATGTGAAACAGGTCATATTTGGGCTGCTCTGCAAACATCTCGCCAATTTTCTCGTAGGTTCGCCCAGTATGCGAGATGGCATTGCTGAGGGCATCCGAGCTGTATGGAGGATCTAACAAGAACGATTGACTGATGGACTGGAAACCATTCCCAAGCCTTTGGAACTCTTTCCTAAAGCCTCCAAGGTGTTTACGAACCAATTCCGAAGCAACATGCGTCAACTGCATCACACTATCATCCATCTTTCTCGCAAACACCTTGAAGGAGTCAATGCGCTCCTCAACGTCCTGAAGATCCTGGTGCTCATTGGGTATCTGGAAGGTGAGCATGAAATGAGCACCAACCATCTCATCCTTCTCTGCCCTCCTCTTCCCGAGCTTCCACTGTTTATCATCTGCACACATTAGGAAGTGTTCGAAACCCTCATATTGTGATAGAACAGGGTGGCTGGTCATGTGGTCCATCCATAATATTAGCCTCCTCTTCCTCTTCTCAATGAAATCTTCCTCGAAACGGCCTGTGGCCTGTTTTTCTGGAAGGTGGGGCACGGATATGACAGTGAATTTGTGCAGTAGTCTGTTGTATAGCCAATCAAAGTGCTTGTAGCGACGGTACACCGGCCTGCTAGTATGACTGGGGGTCACTCGGTACGAGATATAAGTTTTAATGCCCTTGAATTTGGTCTGTTTTGTAGGGTCTTCAATGGAACAGGAAAATGGCTGAGGGCTCTCCTTCCATTGGGGCCCCCGGGGGCCCATTTCTATTGAATAAGACTCAGCGATTTTGGCCATCATGGGCACATCACCAAGTATGAAGGCCTCCACACCTGAACGCACGAAACTGGAGAACCGATTCAAGTTCCTGCCCACCATGCTGCCCTTCCTGTTGCTGGATATGCTGTCTTGGCGTTCCATGTATGGCTTGGCCCGGTAGTGGACATTTGAGTTGGAAAACCCGCTCTGGTGGGAATGCCCATTGGCACCTATGCCTCTCTGTGGATCTTCGTCATCAACGACTGTTGAGCTGTCATCCCAGTCGTCCCAATCGTCATCATCATCGCTCGGTAGGGTCGTAGTTGGGGTGTGGATGTAACGATATATCTTTTCCAGGAGAGCTTCCAGAAGAGCTGAGGGATTGATCAGTCAGGTTGGATCCAGAACGGCACCGGATGATGTGCACATAGGAGGCAGGGAAAAGTCCTCGTTCTCCTCGGCTGTTCTCGCCTTGTAACCAACCGTCCACAGAGCTCTCATCAAAAATCACGAGCTCTTCATTCTCCTGGATGCTTATCTCTTCCTTGTTTTCACTTTGGAATGTGTAGAGGGCTTTGGCTCTCAGTGACATTTTGTTGTGTTTTTGTTTTGTTTTTTTGCAATACCAAGGCAGATACACAAAAATTGGCCACAAAATCAGCTTCCTTTCTTCATGTCACAGTGCAGAATACTGTACTGATCAAATCTAACATAAACACAGGTCTATTTTCAGCCTCATTGGTGTATAACCCAGAGTCTTATATCTGGCTATGTAGTACAGCAGTAGATAAAGCTAATGTGCTCATAGCCTATGGAGACTGTTTTAAGGCTATTAGTTATAAAAATAAAAATAAAATAATAAATAAAATAAAAAAAATCTGATTGAAGGATTTAAGCCTTACTGGCGACAAATAAGAAATCAGGGATGGTTTATTTTCCCGGGAAAATGAAACAATGAGTGTATAATCGTATTTGCTACATTTGTAACTCTAAAAGAAAGTAAGTCTACAAAATATCCTAGTTGTATTGTTATTCTCCAACTTCACAAAATTTATGGCGTTTCATTATTCCGCAAAACCACAATATTAAGCCGCAAAAAGATAACTATAAATCCATAAATTCCGTCCAGCAGAACCTCGACACCGGTAAACACTTGCAATTCACTTATAATCCTTATATAACACTTTTAGGCATCTTGCGTGGTGTAAAACTCTTTCAAAACAAACACAAACTGGTTTGCATGTCCGGCTGAACTAAATTCCAGATGAAAACATTATCCCAACATTTTGTCCCGTACTGGGATGAGGAATACACGCATCCTCTGAGTTCCGTCAACAACAAAAGAGCAAAAAATACATCTAAAGCATCTTTATAATCCACAGATACATTTCAGATCGCTCTTTGTTCCCACTGTTTCCTTCGACTTTAGACTCAAATGGCCCGAGCGGAGTTTTTCAGAAAGTATTTCTTTAGTTTGAGCAGAAACGCAGTAACTCTTTCCATGACGTGACGATCGAACAATGAGAGTAGCGCAGTTTAATGTGGCACTTAAAAATGTTTCTGGCGGAGCCCTGCGGTCAACAAAACAACTACAGGCCCTGTGGAGTTTCACTAGTTGTCACGTTAAAAAGACAGCGTTTTTGTGTAGTCCGCATCTAAGCAAGCAAATCGTCTAATTTAACTCCTAGACCATCTAAAGTGGTCTTGATCCATTGGGTAGCTAAAAGCTTTTTGCCTACAAGGGGGCTCAAAAAAGCCTAATCCTTAATTGAGCCGTGTTCAAATTTCATGACCTGTTTTGTCGTATTGGAGATATCTGTAAACAAAACAATGCAATTGTTGAAATACATTAATTACAAATGTTTTATCTTTTGACTTACAAATAGAAATCCACTTCAGCAATGGATGTAAAATTAAATAAAATCCTTAGTCGTTAATCACAAACGACTGTGATTGGTCCATCTTCACCAGCGATGAGAAAAGTAGAGCGCACCACGTGACATCTATATGTGCAACCAAAGATTGTTTAACCCAAGACGGACCACTTGCATCAAAATCAATGGGAGAAATTGGAACGCTCAATATGGCGAATGTAACATCGTGTGTAGACCGTAGGTGCGTTTCAATCGACCGTTTAGGTCCTCCGGTCTGGACTTCACACATTATTCCGCCATATTAAAGGAGATTCCAAGCCAAAAGGTGCATTTATTTTCAGTTGGAAAGGCACTCCAAACGGCATAGGGAATAAGTGTACATCGATACATCACTTTACAGGAAGTGGAGAAGGATACTTACCCACCGGTCATTGCGAACCAGCAGAGTACTGATGTAACGTGGCTAAAATAAATGCTAAAATCAAACAAACAAAAGGAGTTTGAGATGCTGTCATTTTAATTAAACTTAATGCTTTCAATGTGGTTGCACATTTGATGATGTTGCAGGGTATTCCAAATGAACAAATTCTGTCAGGTGAAGTGGACTTCAGCAGATATCCCATGCTCAGTGAGTATGGAGCAGTGAACACTGTGTAGGGACCCTACGGAATGGAACGCACATCGTGTGATCATCCCTATGCCCTATTCACTACGAGGACAGAGCTATTGATATGGGTACTCTAACGGAAGCATATGGCATTACAGTTTGAATGTACCCTTCACTAAAACTCTTGTGAAAGGGCCCTTTGTGAAAACATTAACTTTCTTACTTTTGTTTGGAACAACCCTTCCAGTGGCGTCCCCTTCCTGAAATGCCCTTCAAGGGTGCAAAAATGCCATTTGGAAAACGCCCACATTCAATTGGAATTCGCCCCATATCTGTATTCACAGCAGTGCCAATCTTTGATTTTTGAAGGGAATGATTAATTATTTTCTGAGCAACTTATGTTTTTTTATGGAATCCCCTCAGACAACTGTACGATTTACAGTCTCCGACGTTCACCATTTCTGAACAAAATAAATAAAATTGGCACTGGATTTGAT
Source organism: Myxocyprinus asiaticus (assembly GCF_019703515.2). Lineage (NCBI taxonomy): Eukaryota > Metazoa > Chordata > Actinopteri > Cypriniformes > Catostomidae > Myxocyprinus > Myxocyprinus asiaticus. Next base: position 25,192,579 of record NC_059391.1, read on the forward strand.
ACTGAGATTTTAGCTTTTTTTCTTAGTCAGTCAGAACCTGTCTTTCTGTCAAAAAAAAAAAAAAGATACGACTATATGGAGCCTGCAAGGCTGAGTAGCCTGCCAGGAACAACGTATGGCACCTTTGACCCATAGCGACTTTTACCGTAGACAACGCGGAAATAAATACAGGTGCTGGTCATATAATTAGAATATCATCAAAAAGTTGATTTATTTCACTAATTCCATTCAAAAAGTGAAACTTGTATATTATATTCATTCATTACACACAGACTGATATATTTCAAATGTTTATTTCTTTTAATTTTGATGATTATAACTGACAACTAAGGAAAATCCCAAATTCAGTACCTCAGAAAATTAGAATATTGTGAAAAGGTTCAATATTGAAGACACCTGGTGCCACACTCTAATCAGCTAATTAACTCAAAACACCTGCAAGGGCCTTTAAATGGTCTCTCAGTCTAGTTCTGCTACACAATCATGGGGAAGACTGCTGACTTGACAGTTGTCCAAAAGACGACCATTGACATGTTGCACAAGGAGGGCAAGACACAAAAGGTCATTGCAAAAGAGGCTGGCTGTTCACAGAGCTCTGTGTCCAAGCACATTAATAGAGAGGCGAAGGGAAGGAAAAGATGTGGTAGAAAAAAGTGTACAAGCAATAGGGATAACCGCACCCTGGAGAGGACTGTGAAACAAAACCCATTCAAAAATGTGGGGGAGATTCACAAAGAGTGGACTGCAGCTGGAGTCAGTGCTTCAAGAACCACTACGCACAGACGTATGCAAGACATGGGTTTCAGCTGTCGCATTCCCTGTGTCAAGCCACTCTTGAACAACAGACAGCGTCTGAAGCGTCTTGCCTGGGCTAAAGACAAAAAGGACTGGACTGCTGCTGAGTGGTCCAAAGTTATGTTCTCTGATGAAAGTACATTTAGCATTTCCTTTGGAAATCAGGGTCCCAGAGTCTGGAGGAAGAGAGGAGAGGCACACAATCCACGTTGCTTGAGGTCCAGTGTAAAGTTTCCACAGTCAGTGATGGTTTGGGGTGACATGTCATCTGCTGGTGTTGGTCCACTGTGTTTTGTGAGGTCCAAGGTCAACGCAGCCATATACCAGGAAGTTTGAGAGCACTTCATGCTTCCTGCTGCTGACCAACTTTATGGAGATGCAGATTTCATTTTCCAACAGGACTTGGCACCTGCACACAGTGCCAAAGCAACCAGTATCTGGTTTAAGGACCATGGTATCCCTGTTCTTAATTGGCCAGCAAACTCGCCTGACCTTAATCCCATAGAAAATCTATGGGGTATTGTGAAGAGGAAGATGCAATATGCCAGACCCAACAATGCAGAAGAGCTGAAGGCCACTATCAGAGCAACCTGGGCTCTCATAACACCTGAGCAGTGCCACAGACTGATCGACTCCATGCCACGCCGCATTGCTGCAGTAATTCAGGCAAAAGGAGCCCCAACTAAGTATTGAGTGCTGTACATGCTCATACTTTTCATGTTCATACTTTTCAGTTGGCCAAGATTTCTAAAAATCCTTTCTTTGTATTGGTCTTAAGTAATATTCTAATTTTCTGAGATACTGAATTTGGGATTTTCCTTAGTTGTCAGTTATAATCATCAAAATTAAAAGAAATAAACATTTGAAATATCAGTCTGTGTGTAATGAATGAATATAATATACAAGTTTCACTTTTTGAATGGAATTAGTGAAATAAATCAACTTTTTGATGATATTCTAATTATATGACCAGCACCTGTAAATTTCAGCCCGATTGTGAAACTCCGTGATACGTTTAGCTCGCCCAACAGTCCTCGACGACAAAAAAAAAAAAAAAAAAAAAAAATTATTTATTTTATTGCTGAGAACATGAACATCAGTGTACAGTGATATAACCATACAGAACAAAACATCAAATAAATATTACTAATAGTACAAAGAAAGAGTTTTGGTAGGCTGTGGTGAGGTACGATGACGTCAGCGCGCCCATGCGTTTGAACGCGCGTATCTCTGCAGAAGGTGTGTGTTTTTGTCTATATTTGTGCTGGTGTCTCTAATATTCTCTTCGTTTATTATTATCAGCACCAGAAAGGGGCTTTAGAGCAGATCTGGCGGCAGCGTGATGACGTGTTTGTTGTGACACTTTGTTTATCTGTATGTAACATACTGACGTATATTTGTATCTCTATGTTAGATGGATAATTGGTGATTTGAAACACCTCTCATTGCTATTAAATACATATCAGCACTAATCATAGCATACTGTTTAGTGTCTCTAAGATGTTTTGAACTGTTGTGTATGATGTCACAGGTCAGTCATGGAGGCTCTGACTCAGGCTCTGTCCTCCAGCTTCTCTGTGTCCAGAGGGCCAAACAGCACATCTGCTCCTCACTCATGCCTGGCCCAGTACAAGAGCAAATACAGTGTTCTGGAGCAGAGTGAATGCTGCAGGAGGTGCATGGAGCTTCAGAAAGAGTGACATGTGAGAAATGCTTAAATCAGTACTTAGAACTTATGCATTGTTTTGGAAAAATTCACTTACCCAGCGCGCGCACTTTTCGAATTGTTGCCCTCTGGCCGGCGCTACAGGGCACTGAGCACCAGAACAGCCAGGCACAGGAACAGTTAAAACTGCCCCCAAATACTTTCCTTTTGTCAATGCAACCCTGTGCAATATTTAATCCATCCATTCCTACTTATATCCATATTTCATTTATATTTTTTAACTTGTATGTATGTATATACAGTTGTGCTCAAAAGTTTGCATACCCTTGGAGAATTGGTAATATATGTACCATTTTTAAAGAAGACATGTGTGAGCAGGTAAAACACATTTCTTTTATTTCTTATGGGATTCATATTCAACTGTAGGTTATAACAGAATGGCACAATCATAAAACAAAACATGGCAACAAAGAAAAAAATGAAATGACCCCTGTTCAAAAGTCTGCATAGCCTTAGTTCTTAATACTGTGTATTGCCCCTTTTAGCATCAATGACAGCGTGCAGTCTTTTGTAATAGTTGTCTATGAGGCCCCAAATTCTTGCAGGTGGTATAGCTGCCCATTCGTCTTGGCAAAATGCCTCCAGGTCATGCAAAGTCTTTGGTTGTCTTGCATGAACCGCACGTTTGAGATCTCCCCAGAGTGCCTCGATGATATTAAGGTCAGGAGACTGTGATGGCCACTCCAGAACCTTCACCTTTTTCTGCTGTAACCACTGGAGGGTCAACTTGGCCTCGTGCTTAGGGTCATTGTTGTGCTGGAAAGTCCAATAGCGTCCCATGCGCAGCTTTCGTGCAGAAGAATGCAAATTGTCTGCCAGTATTTTCTGATAACATGCTGCATTCATTTTGCCATCAGTTTTCACAAGATTCCTCGTGCCTTTAGAGCTCACCCCCCCCCCCCAAAATATCAGTGAGCCACCACCATGCTTCACAGTGCGGTTGGTATTCTTTTCACTATAGGCCTTGTTGACCCCTCTCCAAACATAGCGCTTATGGTTGTGACCATAAAGCTCTATTTTGATCTCGTCACTCCAAATTATAGTGTGCCAGAAGCTGTGAGGCGTGTCAAGGTGTTGTCTGGCATATTGTATCCGGCTTTTTTGTGGCATTGGTGCAGTAAAGGCTTCTTTCTGGCAACTCGACCATGCAGCTCATTTTTGTTCAAGTATCATCGTATTGTGCTCCTTGAAACAACCACACCGTCTTTTTCCAGAGCAGCCTGTATTTCTCCTGAGGTTACCTGTGGGTTTTTTTTGTATCCCGAACAATTCTTCTGGCAGTTGTGGCTGAAATCTTTCTTGGTCTACCTGACCTTGGCTTGGTATCAAGAGATCCCTGAATTTTCCACTTCTTAATAAGTGATTGAACAGTACTGACTGGCATTTTCAAGGCTTTGGATATCTTTTTATATCCTTTTCCATCTTTATAAAGTTCCATTACCTTGTTACGCAGGTCTTTTGACAGTTCTTTTCTGCTCCCCATGGCTCAGTAAAAAGGGTATGCAAACTTTTGAGCACAACTGTATGGTTGCATTCTCTTTGCACTGGAAGCTTGTTCTGTCACCATGACAAATTCCTTGTGTGTGTAAGCATACTTGGCAATAAAGCTCATTCTTATTCTGAACAAAAAACACTGGTTTATTTTTGGATGCTTTAACATAGTCAAAAGGCAGGATCTACTGAAAAACTAAGATATAAGATTCAATTAAGATGAATGCTGAAGAATTTCACGCTGAGATTCAAACTGCTTTTTCTCTGCAGAAAGAGGCTGAACTTTGTAAATCATGCACGTCAGCTGGCGGATGGAGACTGGACTAGAGCAGACAGTGAGGATGAAGAGGACAAAGAGCCAGCTACAGCTGAAGAACAGCACAGAGGAGGAGGGATGGAGATCGAGCAGAGAAAGAAGTTGCCGAAGCATTACGCCAACCAGGTGCTTGTAAAACACACTGATAGATGAACAGAGATGCATTTCACATGCGAAGAGGTTAGCCAGTTCTTAACAGAGGTTATTTAACACAAGTCTTAAAGGTACAATTAAAAATTAAGTCATCACCCTTACTTAATTGAATCATAGAAAGCTTTTACAAGTACTGGTAATTTAATGTTTTATGTTCAGATTAAGTCAGTTTCATTGAGCTAAAATAATTTCGTTGGATTAGGTCAAATTAATGTACTATAGTAATTAATTAATTAATTTTCTTTATTTATCACACATTATACATTTGCACATATACAGTGAAATTCTTCTTTTTCACATATCCCAGCTAGGCTGGGGTTAGAGTGCAGGGTCAGCCATGATACGGCGCCCCTGGAGCAGATAGGGTCAAGGGCCTTGCTCAAGGGCCCAACAGTGGCATCTTGGCAGTGCTGGGGCTTGAACCCCCGACCTTCTGATCAGTAACCCAGAGCCTTAACCGCTGAGCTACCACTGCCCCTAGTAGTTTTAACTTAACTTCATTAGGTTCATCAAACTCAATTTACCAAGGTTTATTTAATAGATTTTCATATGCTGGACCAACTTTATTTTATTAATCATTAGTATATGCCAGGTGAGCAAGTATAAGTACGGTGAAACTGTTGCATTGTCAATTTATTAACAACTGCTTATAAAGCTAAGCAGCGCTCGAATCAAGTATCACTTGAAATTGAAAGTCCATTCTCGACCTAAGCACAAGCGCCATTCTTCACCACAATAACCCCCAAAACTCCAGCATATACAGACACTCTTTTTAAATACCACTATAACAGAAGACATTAAACATTAACAAATCTCTTCCTGTTCTCATCTTGCTCAAAAATGCATAAAATAACACTTACCATTTCAACACCTATCTAGTCCCATGCAAAGCATGCAGGGAAATGGAAATCCCCTGCCCAGTTTCATCAAAGATGCATAACACCACAAAAAGTATTCATGTAGTCCCAACTTAAATTAATTAATAAACTTCCATTTTACACATTTAAATGGATAGAATGCCATGAAATAAAGATGTGCCAAAATGTTGTAGAATTGTGTTGCTTTAGTTTATTTAATAAGTAAATTGAACAAACAGCAAAAAATCCTTTTTATTATTTTTTTTTGAGTGCTGCAATAATAGTCTGTAATTCTGAGGTTGGGTGGCCGATGGTCACGAAAAAATAGAACTTACAGTCAAAAATACTAAATTACAGTCAAGAAATCTTTGGGGTTCATGGGAATATCAGGGAATTTTACTATTGTGATTTCCAGCCCTGGAAAAGTCATTGAAGTTTTCATAGAGAATAAACATTAGTATAAAAACATTTTCCACTGTAAAAAAACAAACAAAAAAAAAAACAGTGGAAAACATAGTTTTTAGATTTCTTATTTGTGAGCGAATCATTCTTCTAAGAATGATTTGAGGTCAAAACAGTTCACAAATCGGTCACAATGATTCATTAGCGAATCAAAATGGTTTTTAAAAATCCAAATTCAGCAGTCCCAAATGACAGTAAAAGTCATGGAGGAGTTATAGAAATGGATAAAATCATGAAAATCATAGCAGTCATGTTCGTTTCTATAGAGTATACACTCCCCCCTCTCTGCCTAAAATAAAAAACACTCACAGACCATAGTCATTTCTGAGTTGTGAGTAATTTTAGGTAAAAAAAAAAATGGTCAGAACTGTTCACAAATTGGTCTGAATGATTCATTAGCGAATTGGTTTGAATCTAAATGATAAACAAAAATCTGTATCCAGCAATCCCAAATGACTGGAAAGGTCATGGAGAAGTCATAGAAATTGAGAAAATCTAAAAAAGAAAAAAGAATAATAATGGAAAAGTGATGGAAATTTCTATAGAGAACATAAAGGTTTCTAGTTTTCTTCTGCCTAAAAAAAATAAAAATAAAAAACTTGTCCACACACCATAGTGATTTTTGAGCAATTCATTGTTTTGAAAATCATTTTAGGTTAAAAGTGGTCAAAGCGGTTTATAAATTGGTCTAAATCAAAATTATAATAATAAAAAAACAAAACTGTTTCCAGCAAACCTAAATGATTGGAAAGGTCATGGAAAAGTCATAAAAATTGATAACATCTTAAAAATCATGGAAAAGTTGTGGAAATTTCTATAGAGAATTTTATTTATTTATTTATTTTATTTTTTTAGTTTTCCTCTGCCTAAAAAAAAAAACCGTGCACACACACCATAGTAATTTCTGATTTGTGAGCGATTCATTCTTTTGAGAAAGATTTTTGGTCAAAAACGGTTCACGAATGATTCGTTAGCAAATTGGTCTGAAAAAAAAAATCTGTATCCAGCAATCCTAAATGATTGGAAAGGTCATGGAAAAGTCATGGAATTTCTTTGGTTAAAAAGGGTGGGAAACCTGAACCTTGACTAAGAAGAAAAAAGATGGTACAAATTAGAATATGGCCACTTTAAATGCAAATATATTATAACAATGTTAACATTTGTTAAGTATTAATATATTGTTATCGAGTTCCACATACAAGCTAATTGGGATAATGCGCATTAAGAACATAATTAACGGCCTTTTTTTCTTTGTATGTTTTTCTCCAGCTGTTGTCAGATTGGCTGGTGGATGTTCCTGTTGATCTGAGTTCTGATTGGCTGATGGTGGTTTGTCCTGTTGGGAATGCTCCCTCGTCGTTGCCTCCCAAGGTTTAGACCAATTACATTTCAAATCCTTCTCATTCAAGAGATAAACACACTGTTTATATATGTTGTTTTTACTTCAGGGATCCACATAATCTAACACTAAAAGCGGCTGTGACAATCGATTTCCTTCTCTTCTCCCTGGTGGCAATAGACACAACTCAGCCTTGGGAAAAGGTCTGCACCTCACCTGTCCTGCAGTATTATCACACTAGAGTGTGCTAGAGTGCTAATGTTTCCTGTTCTGAGCCATGTGATAAAGATGTTTTATATAGATTACACAATTCTGGACTGCATCTACAGTGAAGTGGACAGAACATACTACATCCTGGACATCATGTGTTGGAGGGGACATCCTGTATATGACTGTTCTGTGAGTGATGCTTTCTTCTGAGAATAGTTATTTATGCTAATTGTTTACATAAACCTAATTCATTAATACAAAAATTATAGTAAATCGTAGACAGTTGTTATAGTCTCAGTTAAAGTATAAACTGATTTCTTTTACAGACAGTGTTTAGATTCTGCTGGCTGCAGTCTAAAGTGGAAGAGGTTGAAGGTCTTTCTGAAATTTCTAAGATTAATCTTGTAAGTGAAAAAAATGACTGCTAATCTATGAACAAAATGCATGGATTTAAAGGAATCATATTTTATTTATTTTCCACACTGTCTGCATAGAATGTTAGTCAATGTTTTTTGTGCTAAAACTCTCCTAGTTTAGTTTTTCACGAAAAGTTTACACCCTCTCAAAATTAACCATAATTCTGGGGTCAGAGTGCAGGGTCAGCCATGATACAGCGCCCCTGGAGCAGACAGGGTCAAGGGCCTTGCTCAAGGGCCCAACAGTGGCATCTTGGCGGTGCTGGGGCTTGAACCCCCGACCTTCTGATCAGTAACCCGGAGCCTTAACTGCTGAGCTACCACTGCCCCTTTTTTTTTTTTTTTTTTTTTTTTTTTAACTATAGATCAACTAAGGTATTTATAGTAAATCTATAACCACAAAATTAACCATAATTTTACTGTAGTAACCATATTTCAACCATGGTATTTTGTCGTAAAACCAAAGTAATACAGGAAAACCAAAACTAATAATTCTGCCAAAAACAAAAAACAAAAGCATGGTTACAACAGCTTTACTTTAGTAACACCTTGGGAAATTTGTGGTTACCAAAAAGTAAATAAATAAACGTGCCCTTACCAAAATTAACCATGGATTTACTATAGTAAAACTGCAGTTACAATGACTAGTAACCATTTTTATTGTAAGAACTATGAATTTAAAAACTTTTGTTTTCCTGTTGCCTATTATTTATATGCTTTTATTGTGAATATCATCGTTAAAATATGGTTACTGAAATAAAACCATCAAAATTTTAGTAAGGGATGGATAAAGCTATTATGAGGGAACCCAAAATGCAGGAGAACACAAATCTTATTGTCAGGTATCGCAAACTATTGCGAGGGAACGCAAATCTTTTTTGTAAAAGAATGCAAAACTATTGCAATGGAACAAAAAACTTTTCTGTAATAGAGAATGAAAAACTTGTGAGAGAACACAAAATTATTGTAAGGGGATTCAAAACTTTTTTGTGAGAATGCAAAATTATTGCGAGGGAACAATATTTTTTGAGAGGATGCAAAACTTTGCAAGATGATGCAAACGTTTTTGTAAGAGAACGTAAAAATATTGCAAGACAACGCAAAACTTTTTTTGAGAGAGAATGCAAAACTATTGCAAGGGAACACAAAATTTTTTTGTGTGAGAACGCAAAATTATTGTGAGGGAATGCAAAACTTTTTTTGTGAGAGAACGCATAATTATTGCGAGGGAACAAAAAACATTTTTGTGAGAGGATGCAAAAATATTGCGAGACAATGCAAAATTATTGCGAGGGAAAAAATTTGTGAGAGGATGCAAAATTATTGCGAGGGAACAAAAAACATTTTTGTTAGAGGATGCAAAAGTATTGCGAGGGACCGCAAAACTTTTTTGCCGAAGGAACGCAAAACTTTTTGTGAACACAAAACTATTGTGAGGGAACATAACTTTTTTGTGAGAGAATGCAAAACTTTTGCAAGGGAACAAAAAATTTTTTTGTGAGAGAACGCAAAATTATTGTGAGGGAACAAAATACATTTTTGTGAGAGGATGCAAAAATATTGTAAGACAACGCAAAACTTTTGGTGAGAGAACGCAAAATGATTGCGAGGGAACAAAAAACATTTTTGTGAGAGGATGCAAAAATATTGCGAGACAATGCAAAACTGTTTTTTGAGGGAATGCAAAATTATTGCGAGGGAACAAAAAACATTCTTGTTAGATGATGCAAAAATATCGCGAGGGAACGCAGAACTTTTTTTGCGAGAGAACGCAAAACGTTTTGTGAGAAAACGGCAAACTATTGCGAGGGAACACAAAACATTTTGTGAGAACGCAAAACTATTGTGAGGGAACGCAAAAATGTTGCGAGGGAACACAAAGCTTTTTTTGTGAGAGAACGCAAAACTTTTTGTGAGAGAACGCAAAATCAGTGCGAGGGAACGCAAAACCTTTTGTGAGAGAACGCCAAACTATTAAAAGGGAACACAAATCTTTTTTGTAAGAGAACGCAAAACTATTGCGAGGGAACGCAAAACTTTGTGAGAGAATGCAAAATTAATGCAAGGGAATACAAATTTTTTTGAGAGAGAACGCAAAATTAGTGCGAGGGAATGCAAAACTTTTTGTGAGAGAATGCCAAACTATTGAAAGGGAATGCAAAACTTTTTTGTGAGAGAACGTGAAGCTGTGGAGGGAATGCAAAACTATTTCAGAAAATTAATTCCCATCCAGTCCTCTAATGGGCCCCTTACATTTCCAGTGTCGTGATTCTTCGAAACTACGTGCAGAGTGGCAGGTGCTACACACAGCCACTTTTTTTGTTTTGGAACAAGCGTTTTTGCTGCTTAGATTGAATAAGAAATTTCTTTTTGGACTTGGGAGGATGTTTTCAGTTCAGAACGTTTTCAGAAGCAGAATTTTTACATCGTACAATTAAATGTTTTATTTCAAAATATAACACAAATTTAGATTTCTCTTGATATATGACCCCTTTAAAAACAAGCTGAACTTTGTGTTTGTTATTTTGTTTGTGTTGGTTCATGGGGCGTTCTCTCTCTGCAGTTCCGGTTTGTCAGTCTGAGCAGCATCAGCTGTTCGACAGAGTCCATCCAGAAAGCTCTTGCTCTTGATTATAACTTTATTGTGAGAACTTCCCTAATTGTTATTTTACTAATCCTGTTGTTTGCCACAAAGCATGAAAAAAAACAAATCTTGGATTTAGTGGATTACTCGTGATGTTTTATTCATGTTGAAGCACACTTTGAGTGACTCTTCAAAATCTGCTCCTCTACTATAGGTGGACGGCCTTCATTTTCTACCACAAAGAAACCCACTAAACCCAAGGCAGCACTCCACTGGTGGGCTGGCTCAGACCCTACATGGTTGCAGATGTCTTGGGCATAGAGGTACCACAGTGCCCCATCACCAACAAGCCTGATTATGCCAGTCACCAACTTCAACAGACCCTAGAGCACAAGAAAACAAGATGAACTGGAACACCTCTCCACACCAGACACACAGCAAGAGAACTCTCACACCAGTCAGAAAGAAGGCATGGAGGTCTGAGATTTGGGAAAAGACTGCATGAGCTAATACTTTTAGAGAGCATGTTTTCTCAAGTCTGTGCACCATTGAAGAAATCTAGATTCAGTCTAGCACTTGATAGTGTTTGAGCTTGAGGACGCTGCATTGATTTTGGGATAATTCAGGCATGAAGATAATCACTAGAATAATCTTATTTCAAGAGGACAGTGATGTGGATGAATTGGGTTTTTAATTGCTACATTATCAAATTACAATTTAGTTATCTCAGAGGGGCCTATTTCTGTAACCATATTCACAAAAATGTAACTATTGTGCTTTTTTGGCACATTATTTTAGTACATTTACAGCTATTATCAGTAGTAAACTCTTGTTCTCTTTTCAAGGGATAGTTCACCCAAAAATTAAAATTCTCTTGTCATTTACTCAGCCTCATGCCATCATCACTGATGCGTATGACTTTTTCTTCTGCTGATCACAAATGAAGATTTTTAGAAGAATATCTCAGCTCTGTAGGTCCATACAGTGCAAGTGAATGGTGATCAGAACTTTGAATCTCCAAAAAGCACATAAAGGCAGCATAAAAGTAATCCATAAAACTCCAGTGGTTTAATCCAAAAATGTCTTCTCAAGCGACCAAATTGGTTTTGAATGAGAACAGACCAGAAATATAACTCCTTTTTCACTGTACACCTTGTCATTGCAGTATTTAGGCACGATCATTATTTCAAGCTTGATTACACTTCCTAGTGCCATCTAGCACTCTGCACATGCATCAAGCTCTAGTAAGTGTAATTGAGCTTGAAATCATGATCGTGCCTAAATACTGCAGTGACAAGGTGTACAGTGAAAAAGGAGTTATATTTTTGGTGTGTTCTCACCCAAAACTGAATTGATCACTTTAGAAGACATTATGGATTACTTTTATGTGGCCTTTATGTGCTTTTTGGAGCTTCAAAGTTCAGGTCACCATTGACTTAAATTGTATGGATCTACAGAGCTGAGATATTCTTTTAAAATATATATATATATATACTTTCATTTTTGGGTGAACTATCCCTTTAAATTCCCCTGCTCTTTTCAGTCATGCATCTTTACAAATGCTCTTTATTGGATTTTTTAGATGTAGCTTTTTTAATTAATCGTTAGGATTCAGCTGGTGAGGAAGCCTATGAAATGGTTTTTTTAATTTGTGTTACAACTTCAATCCAGTTTTACTGTCTGTTTCTTTCATCCTGTGGTCTGAATGATTTCTTAATGTCCAAAGAAATTTCCACTGTTGCTTCCAAATTAATTGGAACAGTTTGGAAAGTAACTTTGGGTTAAAGGTCTGTTCAAATTGTTCTGACATAAAATTGCACTTTTCTAGAGACCCTTAAAATATGCAATACCTATTATATATTAAATTATATTTTCTATGTTTATAAATGTAAACAAAACAAAAAAACAGAGCTTTTAAGTACTATTTAATGTTTAGTTTTTATTTGTGTCATTGTAACAGCGCTGAGTATAATTAAAGTGACTGTTTTTGCCAATGAAACGCTGGCCTCATCAAAATCTCTTTTGGTTGCATGTCAAAGAGCTCATTTTAGGAAGACACAAATGTGACGGAAGGTTGTGATGAGGTTGCATTCAGTGATATGAAACCACCAGGTCTCATCTCACAGAAAAAACAGAGTGTAATCGGAGATGACTGTGGTTGAATGAGAGTTTGGTTATTAGTCAATAGCTGCTTTCCAGGAACACACATCACCAGTCAGCCTAGATCTCACTTCCCAGATCACTGACCAACATAGTTTGTCAAAACTGGAGTCAGCATTATTGGCTGCGAGAACAGCTTGTCAACTATTAAAAACATGTCAACTGTGTAAACCTTAAATCATGCGCTGTGTTTTAAAACCCAAGTGAGATCCCTACATAGACAGCATTTTGGGGCATATTATGAGGTTTATGAAATGCTATTTAAAAAGCCTTCTGAAGTCATTTCTTGACTCACTGTGTTTGCTTTTATTTGTTTCTACATTAGTTTGGAGCTGTGACAGTGTGTATGGCCTCTGACAGTAAAAGCACTTATGTTTGCATATTTCCAAGATGATGTCATAAAGCTCCCCTGTCAATCACTCCGATGGAAACCCGCCCACAGGAAGCTGTTGTTGAAGCAGCTAAATGTGCTTAATTTCCAGGATAACATTTGAATTTATTTCCCTTGTGCCGCCCACAATATTTGAAGAGCATGGAAACTTTCAGCGAAAAAAAAAAGTACTGTTTTAATGACGTCCGATTCGCGAAAGCGTCGTTCAGTTGAAATGGTTCTTTTTAACGATTCATTCGAACCGATTCTCAAGGTGTTCGTAAATCATTCGAATCACTTGGCAGCATAAAAACGCATCTTGCTATTTCCACATTCACAAATCAAACTATTCAAGCTCTAGACATCTATTTCTTTTTTTTTTTTTTTTTTTTTTTTTAAGAATTTGAGCAATACCTTACATTAATTAAATTGTCTAAGAAAAAAGCTTTTGTATAAAATATACATACACTACCAGTCAAAAGTTTTGAAAAGTTACAAGTTTTTAAAAAGTTTTTTAATTACAAACAAGTACGCGTAATATGCTGCACGAGGACTCCTGAGAACTCAATGAAAACTCAAACGAATTGGTGAATCATATTTTGAACCGGTTCGTTGAACCGAGCCTTCTGAACGAAATGATTCGCTACAACGAATCGGACACACACCACGGTTTTTATGAATGGAAAGGAGGAGCGTCAATCAGCTGCAGTTCTCCAGTGTGAACAGCAGGGGGAGCGTCGCCTTTCATCTTTCACTCCTGCTTTTCAGAAGCGTAGGATCTTCATTCGCCTTCTCACAGTAAAGAGTACTGGAGCGTCCGAATGAAGCGCTGCCGATCGCTTATTATTTTTATTTAACACCCAATTATATATCAACGGGCCTTTGAGAATTTCGGCTGAGCACCGTGATGAATTTCTCCCTCCGTCACACAGGCGGGCGGACTGAAGCTCTGCTGCTCGTGCTAGCTTGATCGCTGCTAACGGGCCTGAAAAAACCCCGTTCTGATCGTTACAGTCCGATCTAAACATCTGGCTGAGCTTTAATCAGATCCTCCAGCGAAGTAAAGGAGAGAAGAGAGGATGGCTGGCCGTCTGAGCGCAGAGGAGGAGCAGGTGAGAAATACCATCACTATCCAGTTACTCTAGGAACCAGAACACTGATTCACTGTTCCAGAGGTTCTGTTGCTAAGCAACCCAGAAACACTGTCCAGTTAATTACAGTAGAACACCTTTATGGTCACCGTAGTTTCCGCCACAGTACAATAGTTACTACAGTTGTTGATAAAACTGTAAAATTGTAGGCTAATACATGCATTGTATCTCCTTCAAATAGTGTTAGAATCTTTCAGAATCTGTCAATTTAATCCACTTTTTGATGACAATACTGGCAAATACCAAGTTTCTATAGTTTTATTGTAGTAATGTAGCTATGGTATTTTGGTGGAAGCTATGTTTTTTTTTTAAAGTAGAAACTCTACTGGACATTGGGGCTGTAAATGTTGAAATGACAACAGATAAATCACTTTCCAGGTGACTATAATACCTGAAACAACAAATACTCAAAGCACCTTTAGTCTGAAACAACAAACATTTAAAAACACCTTTAATTTGCTACATCAAACACTCAAACACCTTTAGCCTGCAACGACACTCAAAACGCCTTTAACCTTCAACAAAAAATACTGAAAACACCTTTAACCTGCCTCGACAAATAATCAAAACACCTTTAACCTGCCTCGACAAATAATCAAAACACCTTTAACCTGCCTCAACAAATAATCAAAACACCTTTAACCTGCAACAACAAATAATCAAAACACCTTTAACCTTCCTCGACAAATACTGAAAACACCTTTAACCTGCCTCGACAAATACCGAAAACACCTTTAACGTGCCTCGAAAAATACCGAAAACATCTTTAACCTGCCTCGTCAAATACTGAAAACACCTTAAACCTGCCTCGACAAATACTCAAAACATCTTTAACCTGCCTTGACAAATACTCAAAACACCTTTAACCTGCAACAACAAATACCGAAAACACCTTTAACCTGCCTCGACAAATACTGAAAACACCTTAAACCTGCCTCGACAAATACTCAAAACATCTTTAACCTGCCTTGACAAATACTCAAAACACCTTTAACCTGCAACAACAAATACCGAAAACACCTTTAACCTGCCTCGACAAATACCGAAAACACCTTTAACCTGCCTCGACAAATACTGAAAACACCTTAAACCTGCCTCGACAAATACTCAAAATGCCTTTATCCTGCAATAACAAATAATCAAAACACCTTTAGCCTGCAACGACAACTACTGAAAACACCTTTATCCTGTAACAACAAATACTCAAATGCCTTTAACCTGCAACAACACCCAAAACGCCTTTAACCTGCCTCGACAAATACTGAAAACACTTTTAACCTGCCTCGACAAATACTCAAAACGCCTTTAACCTGCAACAACAAATAATCAAAACACCTTTAACCTGCCTTTACAAATACTCAAAACACCTTTAACCTGCAGCAACAAATAATCAAAACACCTTTAACCTGTCTCGACAAATACCGAAAACATCTTAAACCTGCCTTGACAAATACTCAAAACGCCTTTAACCTGCAATAACAAATACTGAAAACACCTTTAGCCTGTAACAACAAATACTCAAATGCCTTTAGCCTGCAACGACAAATACTCAAAACGCCTTTAACCTGCCTCGACAAATACTGAAAATGCCTTTAACCTGCCTTTACAAATACTCCAAACACCTTTAACCTGCCTTTACAAATACTCAAAACACCTTTAACCTGCAGTAACAAATAATCAAAACACCTTTAACCTGTCTCGACAAATACCGAAAACACCTTAAACCTGCCTTGACAAATACTCAAAACGCCTTTAACCTGTAACAACAAATACTCAAATGCCTTCAGCCTGTAACAACAAATACTCAAATGCCTTTAGCCTGCAACGACAAATACTCAAAACGCCTTTAACCTGCCTCGACAAATACTCAAAACGCCTTTAACCTGCCTCGACAAATACTCAAAACGCCTTTAACCTGCCTCGACAAATACTGAAAATACTTTTAATCTCCCTCGACAAATACTCAAAACGCCTTTAACCTGTAACAACAAATACTCAAATGCCTTCAGCCTGCAACGACAAATACTCAAAACGCCTTTAACCTGCCTCGACAAATACTCAAAACGCCTTTAACCTGCCTCGACAAATACTGAAAATACTTTTAATCTCCCTCGACAAATACTCAAAACGCCTTTAACCTGCCTCGACAAATACTGAAAACACTTTTAATCTCCCTCGACAAATACTCAAAACGCCTTTAACCTGTCTCGACAAATACCGAAAACACCTTAAACCTGCCTTGACAAATACTCAAAACGCCTTTAACCTGCAATAACAAATACTGAAAACACCTTTAGCCTGTAACAACAAATACTCAAATGCCTTTAGCCTGCAACGACAAATACTCAAAATGCCTTTAACCTGCCTCGACAAATACTGAAAATGCCTTTAACCTGCCTTTACAAATACTCCAAACACCTTTAACCTGCCTTTACAAATACTCAAAACACCTTTAACCTGCAGTAACAAATAATCAAAACACCTTTAACCTGTCTCGACAAATACCGAAAACACCTTAAACCTGCCTTGACAAATACTCAAAACGCATTTAACCTGTAACAACAAATACTCAAATGCCTTCAGCCTGTAACAACAAATACTCAAATGCCTTTAGCCTGCAACGACAAATACTCAAAACGCCTTTAACCTGCAACAACAAATAATCAAAACACCTTTAACCTGCCTTTACAAATACTCAAAACACCTTTAACCTGCAGCAACAAATAATCAAAACACCTTTAACCTGTCTCGACAAATACCGAAAACACCTTAAACCTGCCTTGACAAATACTCAAAACGCCTTTAACCTGCAATAACAAATACTGAAAACACCTTTAGCCTGTAACAACAAATACTCAAATGCCTTTAGCCTGCAACGACAAATACTCAAAACGCCTTTAACCTGCCTCGACAAATACTGAAAATGCCTTTAACCTGCCTTTACAAATACTCCAAACACCTTTAACCTGCCTTTACAAATACTCAAAACACCTTTAACCTGCAGTAACAAATAATCAAAACACCTTTAACCTGTCTCGACAAATACCGAAAACACCTTAAACCTGCCTTGACAAATACTCAAAACGCCTTTAACCTGTAACAACAAATACTCAAATGCCTTCAGCCTGTAACAACAAATACTCAAATGCCTTTAGCCTGCAACGACAAATACTCAAAACGCCTTTAACCTGCCTCGACAAATACTGAAAATGCCTTTAACCTGCCTTTACAAATACTCCAAACACCTTTAACCTGCCTTTACAAATACTCAAAACACCTTTAACCTGCAGTAACAAATACTCAAAACGCCTTTAACCTGCCTCGACAAATACTGAAAATACTTTTAATCTCCCTCGACAAATACTCAAAACGCCTTTAACCTGTAACAACAAATACTCAAATGCCTTCAGCCTGCAACGACAAATACTCAAAACGCCTTTAACCTGCCTCGACAAATACTCAAAACGCCTTTAACCTGCCTCGACAAATACTGAAAATACTTTTAATCTCCCTCGACAAATACTCAAAACGCCTTTAACCTGCCTCGACAAATACTGAAAACACTTTTAATCTCCCTCGACAAATACTCAAAACGCCTTTAACCTGCCTCGACAAATACTGAAAACACCTTTAACCTGCAACAACACATACTGAAAATGCCTTTAACCCGCCGCAACAAATACTCAGCACCTTTAACATGCAACGACAAATACTCAAAACGGCTTTAACCTGCAACATCAAATACTCAAAACGCTTTTAGACTGCAATGACAAATACTCAAAACACCTTTAACCTGCAACAACAAATACTGAAAATGCCTTTAACCTGCCGCAACAAATACTCAGCACCTTTAACATGCAACAACAAATACTCAAAACACTTTTAACCTGCAGTGACAAACACACAAAACACTGTTAACCTGTAACGAAAAATACTCAGACATCTTAACCCAGCTCCCATGCGTTTGTTTTTCTATCTTTGTGGGGACTTTCCATTGACTTCTATGTAAATTGCATTTATTATAAAACTGAACTAATTCTATTTTCTATCACCTAACCCTAAACCTAAACCTCAAAGAAAGCTTTTTGCATTTTTACATTTTCATTATGACATTGTTTAAGCGTTTTCCTTTGGCTCATCCCCTCAGTGTCAGAGATTTCAGGTTTTACTATCGGCAAAATCTAGCTTACACTCACTAACATGTGTTTAATGTGTGTTTATGAAGCTGTTTGGTGGGAGAATTGTTTTCTACTACAGACAGACTAGAAACAGGAAACTGTTATTATATAAGTCTGCTTGTTATTTATAGGTCACTTTAAGCAGGAATGCATGTCGTTTAAATCGTGAAATACACTCAGTACTCCGGAGCAGTTTCTTAGTGTAACCCCACCATCTTTATCCTTCATGCTGTCAATCCTAAACCAGAAATTCCCATCTGACTTAAATATTGAATATGCTAATGATTTGAATATCCTTGAATGGTTTAATTTGTATTAAAATATCTTATGCATGGTGGGTTTTTTTTTTGTTTTTTTTTAGAGATTCTGTAACCTGTTTTTTTAGATGGGTGAAAGTGTGTCTGCTGGTTTTCTTTAACAAGGCGTCTCTGTTTCCTCCGTCCTGCTGCTGAATCTCATTTAAATAAACCCCAGTCAACAATCCATCCATCCATTCATTCATTCATTCATTCAACCTTTATTAAAGGAATGCTCCGGGTTCAATACAAGTTAAGCTTAATCAAAAACATTTGTGGCATATTGTTGATTACCTCCAAAAATAATTTTGACTTATCTTTCGTTCATTTAAAAAAAAAAAAAGAAAAACAGTTACGGTCACAGTACGGCTCTTACAATGAAAGTGAATGGGGCCGGTTCATAAACGTTCAAATATACACTGTTTTAAAAGTATAGGCACAAGATGTATACATTATACGTGTTAACATGATTTTAGTGTGATTAAAGAGAGATTTACGGTGTTTGCCAGATTACTGAGTTTACTGCCGTTACATTGTCACGACAATGGAGTTGTAATTTGGATCTACATTACGCCTAACTTTACACAGATGGTTAGTACTTGATTTTATTGTATAATGTTTACAGCTTGTGGTTATACTTTTGAAACAGTGCATATTTGTAATGTAATGCTTATTGGCTGGCCCTATTCACTTTAATTGTAAGTGTCTGTCTGTAACTGCGATTTTTGCTTCTTCTTTTTAGAAATGAGAGAATGTTTTTTTTTTTTTTTTTTTTGGTAATTAACTTTTAAAGGGATAGTTCTCCCAAAAGTGACAATTCTGTCATCATTTACTTATGTTGTTTCATACCCATCTGACTTTATTCTGTGGAACACAAAAGGAAGCGTCAGCTGGCAGCTTCAGTCACCATTCGCTTTCATTGTTTGGAAATAAGATGCAGTGAAAGTTAATGCTGACTGATGCAAACATTCTGCCTAACATCTCCTTTTGTGTACTACAGGAAAGTCATTTTTGGATGAACTATCCTTAGCAGTTGGTGTCTTATCATCTGTTTCTGCCTGTGCTAGTGCTGAGTGTGTATCCCATCTCGGATGCAGTGCAGAGACGTGGCTTATCGGGTCAGCTGGTTCCTGCTGCATGAGTGTGAGAGAGTAATTATATGTCAGACTGGCAGCGTCCGGCGCTCAGAAGCCCTGAGGGACATGAGCTGCTAAAAGCATTTCCACTGGTGCAACCAAAGGGGAGGGGGGGGATGCAACCAGCTTGTTGCAGAGTGCAGCTGATGACATGTTTTTCTTCCTGTTCAGTACCGACAGATGCCAAAATGCAAAAAAAACAAACAAAAAAAACCCCGCTAAAAATCTTCATAGTTGTGACATTATAAGCATGATCACTTTACAGTGGTTCCTACTGGATTTTGTTTTGGCACATGACGAAATTGGGCCTAACAGCTTGCTCAATAATAACAATGTCATTTTTATAACTTTTTTTTTTTTTTAATTAAAGGGATAGCTCATCCCAAAATGAGGCTAAAATTATTCCTAAGATCTCCTTTTGTGCTCAGTAGAAGAAGAAAAACAAGTCATATGGGTTTGGAACAGTGTCAGAAATAACTTTATTTTTTATTTTTATTAAGGGGCAATTTGTGCCCCTAAATTTGATTTTCAGGGGCAAATTGTTACCTTTTATGAGGGATTTTTATTTTATTTACATTTAAAAGATTGAGATTTTGTTACCTATTACCCTATAAAATTAAATCAACATCTACTTTTTTTATGCCATAATATGTATAACTAGGACAATTATAGAATATTAAGAACTATATTTAATGTAACAAATAAAAAAACAGAAGAATTCATTACAAGGGCATTTTTGCCCCTGCACTGAAAACCCTAATAAGTTGACTTTACTCAAATGATTAAACTCATTTCCTGAATTGAATTTAGTAATGGCATCTCCAAAACGTGTGTAATTAAGTTAACTTAACTTGGTGTTCATATCAAATTAACCTAACTATTGAAGATAAGATAACACTGATTTGCTATTTAAATGTTGTTTCAACTTAATAATTTTAATTGAATGTACTCAAATTTAGGTCATACAATTACAGCTAAAAAATGAAGACTAACTGATTCTATATGTCAATCATTAAAAAACATATTTCTAAACAGAAATGCATATATTCCTGTACTTCAGTTTCACATGCACAAGGAAAACTGAGAAAGTGTTAACAGGGTCCAACTTGATCAAAGTGACAACTGTTTGCAACAAAACAACATAAATAATATGACAAAAGAGCTAAAACCTCTATGAATTCTTAAAAACAACTATTTAAATGAAACATAATTAAATACAGTAATTCAAGCATAAAGCATTGTGGGTATTCCCCATAGCCTCAATTTTATACTTAATAGTTTGAATTATTAACACTTAAAATCTTAAGTCTATGCATTTTAAGAAAAATAAGTTCAAGGAACCTAGATATTTGAGTTATAAGCACAAAACGTAACATTTCAAGTAATGATTAATTAAGACAACTTGATTTTTCCAGTAATGACAACTTCAGGGTTTACAGTGTGCATTTTGAATTGCAGGGGTATTTGTGACATTTTTGTCCGGACCCCCCTTTAATTTCTGACACTGGTTTGGAATAACATGAGGGTGAGTAAATTATGACAATTTGAATTTTTGGGAGAGTTAACATACCATATAGTATAACAAAACTATGATTATGTATTAGATACTAAACATTGTCATATGAACAACCAGTCAGTATTCACCTTATGCGCCAGAGAAACTAGCGCGCAGCCATCTTGAAAATTTTGTCTTTGAACCTCTGGTGTAGTGTATTCTATGTAGATTTCTGTGGTGTTGATGTCAAAGTGTAATTAGCTAGCAAAGTAGATTTACAGGTTATAGAGTGACCAAAAGTTATCATGAGTATTTTAAAGTATTCAGGGGATGTCATAGCAACGGAAAGCAGAGCGGGGAGAATTTTAAACAAAGAGTGTTTCATTCATAAATACACAAGATCCTACCTCATGCTGCAGATGTAGTGATGTGCCTCTGTGCTCATGAAACTCCAAGAGACAACACAAAGTCATTAAAAATATTGACACCTGTGGCCATCTTCTCATGTCATTCACCATTCGCATTTTATTACAGGTGAGCAGATTTTTTGAGTGTTATTCCAGGACGGAGTAATACTATATTTTTATACACTACACATACACGCAAAAGAGTACATTTTATTTTATATTGCATTTGCAACTATTTTAATCACATTTAAGCCTCTTAAAATTGTGGGGTGAAAAATTTATTTTAAAAAGTACAAATAATTTCCTTTAATGTCATGAACTTGCATGTAAAATAATACGAGCTGTCCTGTTTGGAATTTCATGTCAACTACACATTTTAACACACATTGTTAACAAGTTGAAACCTAAAAATTTAGCAGAATTACACGTATAACAATTAAACACTTGTATCATGGTAAAAGTGCAGTGTGTCCAAATTTGATCTGTCAGGTTCAGTTTACCTCTGCGGGTGTCGGAAAAAACGAACATTTACATTGACAGAAAAAAACACCTCTCGAGCGTTTTCACTTAGTGAAGGGGTTGTGTAGACTCACACCATCAACTCTTGGGGAAAATACTTTCTGTGCTCCCACACATAATCCATTTTGATCGACTCTTCTCAGTACACTCTAATACAAACAGGAAGTTAGATGACAAAATTTGAAAGAGCGGAGCACGGAAAAGGGGCAGGGCTGAATAAGGTGAATAGACCAATTTTAAATCACTAACCTTACAAAAATGTATTAAGCCCAGTATAGTAATGGAAACTTCAGATGGAAACAAACTTTTATACGAATGAGTTTATACTACATGCGGCATCATATAAAAATAAACTAATAAAGAAACGTCACGCCCAAACCACTCCTCCGATTAGTTGTAACCAATCGTCAACGCTCTTTGACTAGCCAAGTTCTCCTACGTCAAGAATTTCAGAGATGTGCACAAACTGGATAAATATCACCAAACGAACACCAGCAGAACAAAAATGTAAGTACATAATCATTTTTAGGCAAACTAGAAGAATGTTGTTTGCCCAGTAAGTATAAATTATCCTTAATACTGTAAACGGTTCTTGGCTCATTTGGAGATGGAGTGAGTAATTTGAGTCGATTCAGATTAATGACTCCTGTTATCGATTTAGTCTAAATGATTCGCCAATCAGTTCAACATCCAATTCATTAAAAAGAACCCTACCTGAGTACTCCAGAGTAATCCACGCGCATTACTTATCAACATGTTGTTACTTATTTCATATGCAAAGAGGTTAGCCAATCACAACAGAGGTCATTTACATTTAGAAGTCTTAAAGATACAGTAGCAAAAACAGCTTGTATTATTCTTATTGTCAGAATCAGATTGCGACTGATTTTGGTGAGTAATATTTAAGTGCATTTAAGGGATAAAAAGGTACATTGATTAAAAGTGTCAGATATGACCTGTGTAAAACCAGAGTCCAGAACTGTAATATTGCTGGAGTTGCTGATTCCCGAGGCCTGCACAACAAAGTTCATCTTGGGGTGAATTTTGCAGAATTCAAGGCTGTCTGCCTGGATGTGCTGCTTATCTGGCCTTTTAAGGAGACGGTGTTGTGCAAGTAGGTGGACTGGAACCTCTAGAGAGAAACAGAAAGAGAGAATGAGCTTATTTTTTTATATATATATACTTTGTCTTCAACTGAATCAGCAGAACTTTATTTGTTGAAGCTGTAGTAGTGAAACAGAACAGTGAAGAAAAGTGATCAGTTGTGCTTCATGTCTCACAGCTTGGCTGAAGTTCTAGTCTTCTAGGTCTGTCTGAATGATTTTAACTGATCAGATTTAAAGGGAGAGTAGTTTTCCAAACAACGAAAGTAGATGAAAAGTGAGACAGACTGGCAAACATATGAAAATGAGCTATGCAAGAACCTGGCAATTTGCATTGTTTTGGAGCACTTTGCTCTACAGAAGTTCAGTTTAATACGGTTTGATTTCATCACTGTGTTTGATATGAGTGAAGGCTGTTGTAGAACCAGCTGCGCTCTTGGTTCCCCCTTTCTTGATGTCCTGTGTTCTCCAGACTCTCAATACTAACATCAGTCAGATTTTTCCATGCCTATCTCCATATGGTCTTGTTTGTATGTGGGTTTTTATACAGTGCATCCGGAAAGTATTCACAGCGCTTCACTTTTTCCACATTTTGTTATGTTACATCCTTATTCCAAAATGGATTAAATTCATTATTTTCCTCAAAATTCTACAAACAATACCCCATAATGACAACGTGAAAGAAGTTTGTTTGAAGTCTTTGCAAATTTATTAAAAATAAAAAATGAAAAAAATCACATGTACATAAGTATTCACAGCCTTTGCCATGACACTCAAAATTGAGCTCAGGTGCATCCTGTTTCCACTGATCATCCTTGAGATGTTTCTACAACTTGATTGGAGTCCACCTGTGATAAATTCAGTTGATTGGACATGATTTGGAAAGGCACACACCTGTCTATATAAGGTCCCACAGTTAACAGTGCATGTCAGAGCACAAACCAAGCCATGAAGTCCAAGGAATTGTCTGTAGACCTCCGAGACAGGATTGTATCGAGGCACAGATCTGGGGAAGGGTACAGAAAAATGTCTGCAGCATTGAATGTCCCAATGAGCACAGTGGCCTCAATCAACTGTAAATGGAAAAAGTTTGGAACCACCAGGACTCTTCCTAGAGCTGGCCATGGGCCAAACTGAGCAATCAGGGGAGAAGGGCCTTAGTCAGGGAGGTGACCAAGAACCCGATGGTCACTCTGACAGAGCTCCAGCATTTCTCTGTGGAGAGAGGAGAACCTTCCAGAAGAACAACCATCTCTGCAGCACTCCACCAATCAGGCCTGTATGGTAGAGTGGCCAGACGGAAGCCACTCCTCAGTAAAAGACACATGACAGCCCACCTGGCATTTGCCAAAAGGCACCTGAAGGACTCTCAGACCATGAGAAACAAAGATTGAACTCTTTGGCCTGAATGGCAAGCGTCATGTTTGGAGGAAACCAGGCACCGCTCATCACCTGGCCAATACCATCCCTACAGTGAAGCATGGTGGTGGCAGCATCATGCTGTGGGGAAGTTTTTCAGTGGCAGGAACTGGGAGACTAGTCAGGATCGAGAGAAAGATGAATGCAGCAATGTACAGAGATATCCTTGATGAAAACCTGCTCCAGAGCGCTCTGGACCTCAGACTGGGGTGAAGGTTCATCTTCCAACAGGACAACGACCCTAAGCACACAGCCAAGATAACAGAGTGGCTACGGGACAACTCTGTGAATGTCCTTGAGTGGCCCAGCCAGAGCCCAGACTTGAACCCGATTGAACATCTCTGGAGAGATCTGAAAATGGCTGTGCACCGACGCTCCCCATCCAACCTGATGGAGCTTGAGAGGTCCTGCAAAGAAGAATGGGAGAAACTGCCCAAAAATAGGTGTGCCAGGCTTGTAGCATCATACTCAAAAAGACTTGAGGCTGTAATTGGTGCCAAAGGTGCTTCAGCAAAGTATTGAGCAAAGGCTGTGAATACTTATGTACATGTGATGTTTTTATTTTTAATAAATTTGCAAAGATTTCAAACAAACTTCTTTCACGTTGTCATTATGGGGTATTGTTTGTAGAATTTTGAGGAAAATAATGAATTTAATCCATTTTGGAATAAGGCTGTAACATAACAAAATGTGGAAAAAGTGAAGCGCTGGAATACTTTCCGGATGCACTGTAGTTGTCAGGAAATTGCTGAGAACATAGCGTGTGTTTGGACTTTTCTTGTTTTCTTGTCTTCCTCTGCCATAAACCCACTAAAACCCCCTTGACACACACATACAGTTTAGATAATTCTTTGGAAAATTCTATTGAATACCTATGCAATAACTTGAAAATTATTACAATTAATAATGTCGCAATTGTCACTACCTTTTTGTTTTGAATATAAATATTTTTTGAGTTACAAATTTCTGTAATTTGTAGACATTTTACAATTTTAATTTGTAATACAGGGCATTGTAAGTAAATTACATAACCGACCAAAAAGTATACCATAGTACTGTAAAGGCAAACTTGGTCTTGATAAACCCTAAAGTATCTTTTTTCTCTCACAGGCCACTAAGCAATTTTTGGAGGAGATCAATAAATGGACATCCCAGCATGGCGTCTCGCCATTATCCTGGGACGTGGCGGTAAAATTTCTGATGGCCCGCAAGTTTGACGTCCTGCGAGCCATCGAGCTTTTCCACAGCTATAGGGTAAGTGAGTGTTTGTGTCTCTTTTTAACTTGGTGAGACTGAGATGTCCACAGAATTAGCTGCTTATTATGACAAAACCCTTGTCCTTCAAGGGACATTTAAGAGAAAAGTGTTATAAATTCTATAAATGCAAAATTTACGGTTATTTCATAGTAATTATAATTAGAGCAATTTCAGTTTAATGTGCTGTATTGGAATGACAAAATAGCTGCATACTATGAGAATAGTGCAAAAATAAGTAACAAATAGTGCAAATGGAGTAAACCAGTCATGTGAGCAATGCAAAATACAATACATGGTTCCCACAGCCATGAAAAACTTGGAAATATCATTTTACAGTTATGGTGGCGAGGCCTGAAAATTGATTAAAAAGAAAATCAATCGATCGATCACTAGAACATATATTTTTCTGGTTATGCTCTGGTCTAAAATATTGGCTAGAAATTACTATTTGTGAGTGCCATTTATTTAAAATGCTTTTTAAAACCTCTAACCAGTAATCACAAACAACTGGAAAAGTCATGGAAATTCATTGATGAATAGGTGTGGGAACCCTGAAAATGAACAAAATGAAACATGGTGCACTGAAGTCATGTCAGAATGATTGTAATTACGAGATGAGTGCAAATAAACGCCACCGCAAAGGCGTAATTACGAGTGGGGAAACTCAGTATTTTCTTTGAGGTCCGACTTTTGAAGCTGGGGACATGTCAATTTAAGAATCATGGCAGAAACAAATTGGTATCGCTCATAATTCTGTTTTAATTTTTGTACTGTTGCACTGAAAAGACGACTCATTTACATTTGCTGGTTAATGAGGCAACAGGCTTGTGTAACAAATCTACATTGCCCATCATAATACGTGGCCGAACAAGAATGATAAAATAGATACTTAAAGGGATAGTTCATCCAAAAATTAATTATCTTATTTACTCACCCTCATGCCATACCAGATGTGTATGACTTTCTTTCTTCTGCAGAACACAAATGAAGATTTTTAGAAGAATATTTCAGCTCTGTAGGTCCAAACAATGCAAGTAAATGGGTGCCAAAATTTGAATTTCTTAAAACTACATAATAGTCAGCATAAAAGTAATCCATACGACTCCACTGGTTTAATCCATGTCTTCAGGAGCAATATGATAGGTGTGGGTGAGAAACAGATCAATATTTAAGCCCTTTTTTACGATAAATCTCCACTTTCACATTCTTCTTTTGTTTTTGGTTGTTTGCATTCTTCGTGCATATTGCCACCTGCTGATCGGAGCTGGTGAAAGGTGGAGATTGAAAGTAAAAAACAACTTAAATATTGATCTATTTCACACCCACACCTATCATATCAGTTCAGAAGATATGGATTTAACCACTTGAGTCTTATGGATTACTTTTATGCTACCTGAGATTTTTGGAGCTACAGAGGTCTGATCACCATTCACTTGCATTGAATGGACCTACAGAGCTGAGATATTCTTCCAAAAATCTTCATTTGTGTTCTGCAGAAGAAAGAAAGTCATATGCATCTGGGATGGCATGAGGGTGAGTAAACGATGAGAGAATTTTCCTTTTTGGGTGAACTATCCCGTTAAAGCATCTATTACACACCCAATGTGTCACTTTGCTGTTCATTTTGTAGCATTGGTGCTAAAAACGCTTCCTGTCTTTGTCAGTAAGTGACAAAGAGAGGAGAGAAAGAAATATGAAATTGCAAAATGGGTAAATTAAATAATTTGACCACACATTGGTGTGCCAAGCTTGTAGCATCATACTCAAAAAGACTTGAGGCTGTAATTGGTGCCAAAGGTGCTTCAACAAAGTATTGAGCAAAGGCTGTGAATACTTATGTACATGTGATTTTTTTTCATTTTTAATAAATTTGCAAAGATTTCAAACAAACTTCTTTCACGTTGTCATTATGGGGTATTGTTTGTAGAATTTTGAGGAAAATAATTAATTTAATCCATTTTGGAATAAGGCTGTAACATAACAAAATGTGGAAAAAGTGAAGCGCTGTGAATACTTTCCGGATGAATTGTAAATGAGGAGAATTTTCATTTTTGGATGAACTATCCCTTTAAGTAGACAAGAAGGATAAAGTAAAAATGAAAAATAAGACTAAGTATGCCAATAATCTCTCTCCTATAGGAGACTCGTTTGAGAGAGGGAATAGTCAAACTTCAGCCGCACGAGGAGCCGTTACGCTCTGAACTATTGAGTGGGAAGTTCACTGTGTTGGTAAGTTCACTCTTCACATCAGGACTATATAAAAAAAAAAACAAAAAAAAGAAAGGCTGTTTATGTTGCTGGGAAATCAGGTTAATGGTTCACAAATGACAAATATGCTGTGCTGAGTTTCATTTCCACTCAGCTGATTGGCTCTAATTACAGCTGCAGAGTCACTGCTGTGCTTTCACTTCAACTTTTCACACGAGATGGATGTTAATTCCAGGTGTAAACAGGGCCATTGTGTTTGAGAGACAAGCTTTCAGCATTTGTAATTGATAATGTTTATGTAAGGTGTGTGTGGGACTTTTCAGAGGCTGTGCTGCTCTCCTATTGGTCAGGAGGATCAGCGTTCCGAGAGCTGATTGGATGCTGTGAAGGCAGGATGCCTCTGTTCATTCGATACTTTCATTGATCACTTTAACCTCTTTTCCTCACTTCCTTTCCACTGTATTTATAACCCAGAGTCCCATATATTTCTTGAGTCAACAGATTATTGGAATATTATATTAACATAAATATTTGATTGATGTTAAGAGCCTTCTGTGTGTGTGCATACGGAAATGCATGTCATCACAGCAGCTGAAAGCAAATAAACCTGATTTAGCATCATATTGAATGGCAGAGAGATGAATACTGTTATCAGAAGAGCTATAAATGTTTTCTAAGAATGAGTCTGCGAGATGAACTCTATTCTGCCCCCATGTGTACACTGTTAAAACTACACCTCAGTGAAACCACAGGTGTGGAAATGACCATTCTGAATGGTCTGAGATGACTCTTCTGTATCTTTTGGGTTTTTTAATGTAAATGTCAAGTCATTTGTGTTTGATTGGGATGTTTTCCTCTCTGTGTTCTGGTATCAGGGTGTCCGGGACCCGTCTGGAGCATCCATCGCCCTGTACACAGCTAAACTGCACCATCCCAGTAAAACAGGGAACCATGTAGTTCTGCAGGCCCTGTTTTACCTTCTGGACCGAGCCGTGGAGAGGTAAAGAGTGTAAAAAGAGTGAAAGACCAGTTGTTTCAGAGGCAGAGAAAATTATTATGATTTTGTTGAAAGGGGGATATTTATTAAGAAAGTAAATGGGATCCGTATTGATTTCATGTTGTCTTCTACCAGCGGAAATCAGAAAACAGCTCATTATCACTCATAAATCTCTCTTTTTTTTCCTGAAGTTTTGAGACTCAGAGGAACGGGCTGGTTTTCATTTATGACATGGCTGGATCCAATTACACTAACTTTGAACTTGACCTGAGCAAAAAGATCCTTAACCTGCTCAAAGTGAGTTTCTG
Source organism: Myxocyprinus asiaticus (assembly GCF_019703515.2). NCBI lineage: Eukaryota > Metazoa > Chordata > Actinopteri > Cypriniformes > Catostomidae > Myxocyprinus > Myxocyprinus asiaticus. The sequence goes on from NC_059391.1 coordinate 25,221,932, forward strand.
TTATGTAGTAACTGATGTTAAGATGTATAATTAAGAGTATAATATTCAGCATAAGCTTGTGTATTTGTATTAAAGTTTTGTAGTGACTTATGTGGTCTGGAAGCTCTGCTGCTGTTCTCAAAATAAATCAGGAAAGTCTTTTTTTCTTTTAAGCCTCTGCTGTTTCCTTCAGGGTGCATTCCCAGCACGGCTGAAGAAAGTGCTCATCGTTGGAGCTCCTGTGTGGTTTAGGGTGCCATATAACTTACTGAGCCTGTTACTGAAGGAGAAGCTCAGAGAAAGGGTTGGTGGACACATACACAACAACAGTATCTTCCTGTGCTGCTTTAATGTGTTGTTTAGATCCCTATTATATATATATAAACACACAGTTGAAGTCAGAAGTTTACATACACCTTAGCCAAATACATTTAAACTCAGTTTTTCACAATTAATGACATTTAATCATAGAAAACATTCCCTGTCATAGGTCAGTTAGGATCACTACTTTATTTTAGGAATGTGAAATGTCAGAATAATAGTAGAGAGAATTATTTATTTCAGCTTTTATTTCTTTCATCACATTCCTAGTGAGACAGGAGTTTACATACACTTTGTTAGTATTTGGTAGCATTGCCTTTAAATTATTTAACTTGGGTCAAACTTTTTGGGTAGCCTTCCACAAGCTTCTCACAATAAGTTTGGCCCATTCCTCCAGACAGAACTGGTGTAACTGAGTCAGGTTTGTAGGCCTCCTTGCTCGCACACGCTTTTTCAGTTCTGCCCACACATTTTCTATCGGTTTGAGGTCAGAGCTTTGTGATGGCCACTCCAATACCTTGACTTTGTTGCCCATAAGTCATTTTGCCACAACTTTGGAAGTATTCTTGGGGTCATTGTCCATTTGGAAGACACATTTGCGACCGAGCCTTAACTTCCTGGCTGATGTCTTGAGATGTTGCTTCAGTATATCCACATCATTTTCCTTCCTCATAATGCCATTTAGTTTGTGAAGTGCACCAGTCCCTCCTGCAGCAAAGCACCCCACAACATGATGCTGCTACCCCCATGCTTCATGGTTGGTATGGTGTTCTTTGGCTTGCAAGCCTCACCCTTTTTCCTCCAAACATAACAATGGTCATTATGGCCAGACAGTTCAATTTTTGTTTCATCAGACCAAAGGACATTTCTCCAAAAAGTAAGATCTTTGTCCCCGTGTGCACTTGCAAACTGTAATCTGGCTTTTTTATGGTGGTTTTGGTGCAGTGGCTTCTTCCTTACTGATCAGCCTTTCAGGTTATGTCGATATAGGACTCGTTTTACTGTGGATATAGATACTTGTCTACTTGATTCCTCCAGCATCTTCACAAGGTCCTTTGCGGTTGTTCTGGGATTGATTTGCACTTTTCACACCAAACTACGTTCATCTCTTGGAGACAGAATGCGTCTCCTTCCTGAGCGGTATGATGGCTGCGTGGTCCCATGGTGTTTATACTTGCGTACTATTGTTTGTACAGATGAACGTGGTACCTTCAGGCATTTGGAAATTGCTCCCAAGGATGAACCAGACTTGTGGAGGTTCACAGTTTTTTTTTCTGAGGTCTTGGCTGATATCTTTAGATTTTCCCATGATGTCAAGCAAAGAGGCACTGAGTTTGAAGGTAGACCTTAAAATACATCCACATTGTACACTTCTAATTCAGTGCACCTCCTATCAGAAGCTAATTGTCTAAAGGCTTGACATAATTTTCTGGAATTTTCCAAGCTGCTTAATGGCACAGTAAACTGAGTGTATGTAAACTTCTGACCCACTGAAATTGTGATAGTCAATTAAAAGTGAAACAGTCTGTCTGTAAACAGTTGTTGGAAAACTCACACATGTCATGCTCAAAGTAGATGTCCTAAACGACTTGCCAAAACTATAGTTTGCTAATATGAAATCTGTGTAATGGTTAAAAAATTTGTTTTAATGACTTCAACCTTCAAGTGTATGTAAACTTCTGACTTCAACTGTATTTTATATATACATATATATATATACACTGGTGGCCAAAAGTTTGGAATAATGTACAGAGTTTGCTCTTATGGAAAGAAATTGGTTCTTTTATTCACCAAAGTGGCATTCAACTGATCACAATATATAGTCAGGACATTAATAATGTGAAAAATTACTATTACAATTTGTAAAAAAATGTTCAGAACTTTTTAAACTACTTCAAAGTGATCTCATAAAAAAATCCTCCACCTGCAGCAATGACAGCTTTGCAGATCCTTGGCAGTCTAGCTGTCAGTTTGTGCAGATACTTGGGTGACATTTCACCCCACGCTTCCTGTAGCACTTGCCATAGATGTGTCTGTCTTGTTGGGCACTTCTCACGCACCTTACAGTCTAGCTGATCCCACAAAAGCTCAATGGGGTTAAGATCCATAACACTCTTTTCCAATTATCTGTTGTCCAATGTCTGTTTCTTTGCCCATTCTTAACCTTTTCTTTTTGTATTTCTGTTTCAAAAGTGGCTATTTCTTTGCAATTCTTCCCATAAGGCCTGCACCCCTGAGTCTTCTCTTTACTGTTGTACATGAAACTGGTGTTGAGCGGGTAGAATTCAATGAAGCTGTCAGCTGAGGACATGTGAGGCGTCTATTTCTCAAACTAGAGACTCTGATGTACTTATCCTCTTGTTTAGTTGTACATCTGGCCTTCCACATCTCTTTCTGTCCTTGTTAGAGCCAGTTGTCCTTTGTCTTTGAAGACTGTAGTGTACACCTTTGTATGAAATCTTCAGTTTTTTGGCAATTTCAAGCATTGTATAGCCTTCATTCCTCCTTACAATGATTGACTGACGAGTTTCTAGAGAAAGCTGTTTCTTTTTTGCCATTTTTGACCTAATATTGACCTTAAGACATGCCAGTCTATTGCATACTGTGGCAACTCAAAAACAAACACAAAGACAATGTTAAGCTTCATTTAACGAACCAAATAGCTTTCAACTGTGTTTGATATAATGGCAAGTGATTTTCTAGTACCAAATTAGCAATTTATCTAATTTCCAGCAGTGATGGCTGCTGGAAATGGGGCCTGTCTAGATTTTATCAAAAATGACTTATTTCAAATAGTGATGGTGCTGTTTTGTACATCAGTAATGTCCTGACTATATTTTGTGATCAGTTGAATGTCACTTTGGTTAATTAAAGTACCAATTTCCTTCCGAAACAGCAAAATCTGTACATTATTCCAAACTTTTGGCCGCCAGTGTATTTATATATATATATACTGTATAACTCTCATATATATATATATGTATCTGTTATCTGTAAAAACTGATGCCAGTAGTTACACAGACGAATAAAAAAAACGTTAACTATCAGCGTCGATTTTTACAGATAACAGGTAGGTCCAAAAAGCAGCTATCAGCACCAGTTGAATTACAGGTCGACCAATATATCGGTTTTACTGATTAATCTTTGCCGATAGTTACTTTTGGAACTATCGGTTATCTGCAACAATCGACGCAGATGGTTGCCAATATTTTTTTTGTGTTCCTCTGTGGCCAAAACCCTTCATGTGGTGAACATACAGGCTATAAAAAGTTTAACTTGGTGAATATTTACATATAGAGCATTGTAACACTGCCAAGACTCTGTCACCATCACTGTTTATGGACTAATTCACAATTATTAATGTGGAATGTGGAAAAAAAAAAAAAAGACACAATGTTTGGCAAGCGATCGCTTTTGGTCTGCTGTAAATGAATGATGATCTACTGTTAATTAATTATTGCTCATACAGTATTTATTAGCCCATATAGCAATGTTTACTTTACTGTGTTTCTATTGTAATACTGTCTGACTGACTGATGTAATCTCAGGTTCAGATGGTGAAGATGGCCGACCTGCAGCAGCACCTCCCCAGAGACTGTTTACCTGAACACCTGGGCGGCTGTCTGCCTCTGGATGTGCACAGCTGGAACCTGCAGCTGCTTTCTGAGCAGAATGGGCGTGTGGACCCAGTGGATGAGCTGGTGGGGATTCCCCTGGAGAACACCTCCATACACACACCTGGACCTGAGGGAATGGGTCTGCCCGAGCTCATGGCCCACCTGAACCGGGCTCAGCGCAGCGGAATCTACCTGGAATACGAGGAGCTTCGCCAAGAACAGCCACCTGGAACGTTTACCTGTGCACTGTGAGTTTTAAAGGGATAGTTCATCCAAAAATGAAAATTCTGTCATCATTTACTCACCCTCATATTGTTGCAAACCCATGTGAGTTTTTTATTTTTATTTCGTGGAATACAAAAGGAGATGTTGGGCAGAATGTTAGCCTTAGTCATCATTCACTTTCATTGCGTGTTTTTTTTTTTTTTTCATCATGATGAAAGTGAATGGTTACTGAGGATAAATTTTCCAATGGACGAAAGAAAGTCATAAAGAGTTCGGAACAATATGAGGGTGAATAAATTATGACACAAGTTAAATTTCTCTTAAAATACCATTTTAAAAAGCATTCACAAAGCATGTTATTTCAATAATGTGACATTTTTACCAGTAAAATAGAATATTCAATGGGAAAAAATGTAGGGCGGGATTTTATCCATCAGGATTTGATTGGATCGTGAAAAATAGGCAGTAGTATTATTGCTCAATACAGTTTTGAGCCGCCCATTTTAATGAAAGTTTATTTTGAAAACAAACTGACTAGGCCTAACCACTACAAAAAGACCAGGGATGTTTATTTAGAAAGTAACTGGGGGTCAATCTGGGGTGAATTTTGATTTCATGTTGTTTTTTAAAATTCTTCAGGGCTGCTCACAATCAGGAACGGAATCGCTATGGCGATGTATTGTGCCTTGATCAAACCCGCGTGCGACTCAAAGCAAGAAGGAACGAGGTCTGTGCTGTCTGATTTTATTCTGTTTACAGATCTATTATTGGCTATATTTGTGTTTATGAATGTTTTATTTAATGTACCGTTTGTTCTAAACGACCTGTTTTCTTTTCACAGAGATCAGACTACATAAACGCCAGCTTCATGGACGGATACAAACAGAAAAATGCATATATTGGGACTCAGGGTAAAAACAATCAACCCCTTTTTTACAACCCCTATTTCGAAAAAGTTGGGACAGTATGGAAAATGCTAATAAAAACAAAAATGAGTCATTTGTCAATTAAATTCACCCAAATTTTTTGTATGTTTTACCTTGTGAATTTCATTGATTTTATATATTCTTAAAATCAGACACGTAAAACAAAAGTTGAGACGGGGGCAAATTAGGACTAATAACAATCTGACTAATTGTGTTTAAAAAGGTGATGTGAAACAGATGTTGAACAGGTGAGGCAATTGTGTCATAGTATATAAGTAGCCTCCGCACTTCAAGCATAATGCCAAAGACAAATTAGATGGATTTTGGCCATTTCACCCTCTACAGTGCACAATGTAGTTAAAAGATTCAAGGAACCCGGTCGAATCTCAGTGCATAAAGGGCAAGACGAAAACCATTTCTGAATGCGCGTGATCTCTGATCCCTCAGACATCACTGTCTTAAAAAAACGGCATTAATCTGTAATAGATATAATGAACATGGACTTGGGGTTACTTTAGTAAACCTTTGTTAGTCAACACCACTCGCTGCTGCATCTACAGATGCAAGTTAAGACTTTACTATGCAAAGCAGAAGCCATACATCAACACTGTTCAGAAGCGCTGCTGACTTCTCTGGGCTCGATCTCACCTTAGATATAAAGTAGAACAGTGGAACTGTGTTTTCTGGTCCGAAGAGTCCACATTTAAAAGGTTTTTGGAAAAAAACAGCCGTCATGTTTTTCAGGCCAAAGAGGATAAGGACCATCCAAGCAGCCAAAAGCGTTCATTTTTTATATGTAATCCAGTGTCTGTATGGGTCAGGGGTGTGTCAGTGCCGATGGCATGGACAACTTGCACATCTATGAGGGCACTATTAATACAGAAAAATACTGTATGTAAAAATTTTGGAGCAACTTACTGCCATCCAGATGATGTCTTTTCCAGAGACATCCCTGCATTTTCCAGCAGGACAACAGCAAACTATATACTGCCCAGATTACAAGTGCATGGCTGTGAAAGCGGTCCTGAAATGTGTCCAATTGAGATATGTGGCACATTACGAAGCGCAAAATACAGCAACTAAGGCCCCATACAATTGCGCAGCTGAAGACCTACATAATAAATGAACTGGGGAAAATTCTACTTGCTAAACTTAAACTTGTGTCTTCAGTGCCCAAATGCTTAATAAGTGTTATTAAAAGAAATGGTGATGTTTCACATTGGTAAACACTCGACTGTTCCAACTTTTTTGGAGTGTGTTGCAATCATCGGATTTGAAATGAGTGTAAAAAAATAAAAAATAAATTAAAATGGTAAAACATTAAATAATGTGTTGTTGTTTTAGTGCTATCAATATAGCACAAGATGAATAGAATTTCATTTTTGTTTTTATTAACATTTTCCATACAGTACCAACTTTTTCAGAACTGAGGTTGTAAAAACTGTCAGGGGCCATTCACACCGAATGTGTTCTGACACTAAAAAAAAAAAACCTAGCGCACAGTGCAACTAATGGAATCGAACACATGTGTTCCACGTGAAACGCTGGGGAAAAAACAGAGAGACATGACGCAGCGGTCAAAGACATCTGTCTAGCGCATATTTACATAGAAAAGCAATTTAAAACAGTGCAGACATACACAAAAGCGTGTTCTGTGTGACCAGCCCCTTAGAGTTTGGGATATTGTCCTGCAGTGGTACAAATACATCAGTAAGCCACAACATTAAAACCACCCGCCTAATATTGTGTAGGTCCCCCTCGTGCCACCAAAACAGTGCCAACCCGCATCTCAGAATAGCATTCTGAGATTATATTCTTCTCACCACAATAGTACAGAGTGGTTATCTGAGTTACCGTAGACTTTGAGTATTTCTGTAACTGCTGATCTCCTGGGATTTTCACACACAACAGTCTCTAGAATTTACTCAGAATGGTGCCAAAAACAAAAAACATCCAGTGAGTGGCAGTTTTGTGGATGGAAATGCCTTGTTGCTGAGAGAGGTCAACAGAGAATGGCCAGACTGGTTCGAACTGACAAAGTCTACGGTAACTCAGATAACCGCTCTGTACAATTGTGGTGAGAAGAATATAATATCAGAAAGCTATTCTGAGATGTGGGTTGGCGCTGTTTTGGCAGCACGAGGGGGACATACACAATATTAGGCAGGTGGTTTTAATGTTGTAGCTGATCGGTGTTTATATGCTTTGTTTTTGAACAGGTCCGCTGGAGAAAACCTACGGAGATTTCTGGAGAATGGTTTGGGAGCAAAGTGTGCTCGTCATCGTCATGACAACAAGGTGAGACTGGGGTGACAGAGAGACCAGTTCACTTTGACAGGAAGAGGGTGTTTGACTAACGTGTCAAGTCATCAACCACCATTTGCTCTTTTTATTTGATGATTAGGGGTGAGAACAAAGAGAAATAAATAAGTATGCTGAAAGATATCTTGTGTACTTGCATCTACATTTCTCAAACAAAACTTTTGAATATCTTTCAAGGAATCAGAGGTATGACTCTTGCAAACTCAAACAATCCAGCAACTAGTTCTTCCTAGGAAGCGCTCATTGGAGCAGCCTGGGATCTTAAACACAACTTTGTTTCCCAGAATAATGATTTTCTGTGTGCAGTATATCATGAGGTCCATTGGCGCTTTGTTGGTGTGAAACTACTTTACGTGCAACTCTCAAAAGAGACTGCTGATTAAAGTGTGTGTGTGTGTGTGTAGGACACAAGAAGGAGGCCGAAGGAAGTGTGGACAGTACTGGCCCCAAGAGGAGTGCGGTCAGGAGGTGTACGGACACATCGCTGTGGTCAATCATAGAGTAGACAACCATGCGCATTACAACCAAACCACATTAGAGCTACACAACACAGAGGTATGACACACAAGCGAGCGTTTAAATGCATACTAAGCAAAACAATACTGTTTTTGTAACATATTTTATTGTTTTATTTAAATATCATGTACAGTTTTACAAAAAAATAATGTGAGTGTGTAACTTCAACTAGGCCTACAAATGTTCATGAAGAGACTCAAATCTTCCATAAATCTTTTTGAACCCGTTCATAAAAAGAACGGAGTCATTCGTAAGAGTCATTTGTTTGTGAATCAGAACTTGGCAATATTTGTGCTGACTTCAGATCTGTATAAATATTAGATGGTCCTTGATCGTTCAAAAAGGGTATTGATACAGATTTCCCGATTTGATTTGATTCCGATTTCGATTCAATACCGATTCATATGGATATATTTCAGTTATAATGTCCATTTTGCTTACATATGAAAGAAATTCTCTCCCAACTACTGCTGTTAATTATACAGGGGACCTTCTAACTAAGTACATTATGAAAATATTAATTTTACTAATTATGTTTTATTAGTTTTTTGTATCATTTTGGTCACATTTAAGCTTTTTAAAAATGAACAAATCCATGCATTCCATCAATAAATATGATATTATATTGCATATATTATATTTTGTTACATGTTTATTATTTACATGCATAATTTGTACTATTTACATTGATTTGTTGAACATGTGTTAAAAACCGGTACTGCTTCTTTGAGACAACTGTCTGTTCTGTACAGAGCATCTGTAAATGAGCGCATATTAACGAGAGAGACTCAAATGGCTTTACCTCATACGTGCGATGCATGATTAGAATGAAATATTTCTTTATTTTTGATCAACAACTGACTGCAAAGAAAAGAAAGGGTATTAGAAGAGACATTATTTAATGACAAATGTGTTTGGTGGATCTCATCTTTGGACACACAAAATGAGTCAAACCAAACTTTTACTCTCAACATTGTGCTGAACTTCTTCCCAACTACACAATTACCAGTGAATGAAATTTGAACATTTACCAGCCAGTGGCTAATTACAGACATTTTAGTCACAGAGCGTGAAATTTGGTTGCAAATGCGAGTGATTTCCTCTCACTGTTGTAGGGGGTTGAGCATAAAGTAAAAGATCGATCTGGAACAAAAGCAATTATTTATGTTTTTCTTTATCATTTTTTCTGGTGTTTTGCCATTCAACAACATAGCTTTCCCCCGTGGATGGTCATAAATGTGGCGGTTGTGAGGAAAAAGTCATGTGACTGAAACGGATGCATATCATTATATCAGTGCCATTATTGTTAACGAAAACGAAAACTAAGTGAACATTTTTTTACTAAAAAAAAAAACAACTAACCTAAATACTGTTTAATAATTCCAAAACACTCAAACAGGTACTGAACTAAATAGGAATGACAAATTGAAAATACATTTTCAATAAAAAAATGTAAAACTATAATAACCCTGTCTATATATTTTCAGACATTTGAACAGAGGCAGGTGACTCACTTCCAGTTCCTTAGCTGGCCTGATTATGGGGTCCCGTCCTCCGCCGTGTCTCTGATTGATTTCCTAGGGGCCGTGAAGCATCAGCAGCAGTGTGCGGTCCAGGCTTTCGGGTCACAGTGGAAGGGTCACCCACTCGGGCCGCCCTTGGTGGTTCATTGCAGTGCTGGAATCGGCAGGACCGGTTGGTTCCAAACCACTAATTAAATGCATCACAAATACTAATCTGCATATTAATTAAGCACTTTAATGGCTTTTCTCCTGGTGTGAATTATTACTAATGGTGTCTGATATGGCAAGCTTCTCTATTAGGCTATTATTACTAATACCAGCACCAAACTCCTAGCAACAACCCAGAACACCCTAGCAACCACATAGCAACGTGCTAAAGAAAAACTCAGAACACCTTAGCAACTGCATAACAATGTGCTAAAACCAGGGCCTGGGTAGCTCAGTGAGTAAAGACGCTGACTACCACCCCTGGAGTTCATGAGTTCGAATCCCAGGGCATGCTGAATTAATCCAGCCAGGTCTCCTAAGCAACCAAATTGGCCCGGTTGCTAGGGAGGGTAGAGTCACATGGGGTAACCTCCTCGTGGTCGCTATAATGTGGTTCGCTCTCGGTGGGGAGCGTGGCGAGTTGTGTGTGGATAGCCTGAAGCCTCCACACATGCTATGTCTCCGCGGTAACGCGCTCAACAAGCCACGTGATAAGATGCGTGGGTTGACGGTCTCAGACGCGGAGGCAACTGAGATTCATCCTCCGCCACCCGGATTGAGGCGAATCACTACTCCACCACGAGGACTTAGAGCGCACTGGGAATTGGACATTCCAAATTGGGGAGAAAAAGGGGAGAAAAAATGTTAAAACAATGTGCTAAAACATTCAGAATATCTTAGCAATACATAGTAAAGCTGTGGCAACCACTTAAATCACCCTAGCAACCGCATAGAAACAGGCTACAAACAATTCAGAACACCCTAGCAACTGCATAGCAACGCGCTAGAGAAAAACCTAAAACACCTTACAACTGCATAATAACTACCTTAAAAACACTCAGAACACCATAGCAACCACATAGCAATAGGCTACAAACCATTCAGAACACCATAGCAACCACATAGTAACGTGCTAAAGAAACACTCGGAACACCTTAGCAACTGCATAGCAACATGCTAAAAAAAACACTCAGAACACCTTAGTAGGGCTGGGCAATTAATACAATTTTATTTTCAATTAAGATTTTGGCTTCCAACGATTATGAAAACAAGATAATCGAGATAATACGATTATTGTGCTGCATTCCGTGTTGCAATGATGCTCTAGTTTGGTCTTGTGTTATAAATCCAGCACACCCCTTTCCTTTACAGCGGTGCACTTTCACCCCTCCTTAAAAGCACAAACTCGCTCCCCGCCAGGGTTGGATTATTGTCTCTATTGTGATAATGCAAAAATGCCACACGAGAAATGTGTACAGCGCATAACACGCACGCATTACACACTCTGTCGGATAAATGGAGTGAGGCAGTGCGATTGCTCGTTCCTCAAATTCAAGGTGAAGATGAGAGGAGATTATGAAGGAAAAAGTGCATCCTCCATTGTGTTGAATTGGTTTGGCTTTAGAAAATGCTATACCGAGCAGAAAACAGTGATTTGCGAGGTTTGTACATTGTGAATGCCGATATATCCATGTGTGCATATATATCAGTGGTCAGGGCTTCACGTGAGACTGATAGAAATAATGAAACGCAGTTTTTCACTGACAGCTGCACGTGTGATTAGATGAAAAGCTTGTCTAGAACGCGAGAAAAAATTACATCGAATCCGCTTCTGCAGCATGAAATTTCACTTGAGCCACCATCAAAGCAAATTCAGTGACATTCATCCCGCGCTCCAAACACGCCTCCCATCCAAACACGCATAGCTGTGTTTTGCGCGGTGTTGCGCACGCAGTCTGAAACACGCAAGTGTGCACAAGTGTCGAAGTCATCCCAGTCCCTTCATTTGTGTTCCAGTGACAGAAAAAGTGCAGATCACACCCGTTACTCATTATGGTTTCTCTCTATGTCATTTGGGTTTTTAAAATACACATCAAAACCCTTTCTAAAATTCTGTTAAATTATGTTTAATATCAGGAAACAAACCAGCCATATTTTCCTTCAGATATTTTTATTTTATTTAATTTTTTTATATAGATTACTAAAAACACTAAGAGCCTAATTAAGTGTTTTATTAATGGATAGATATTTTTTTCATTTATATATTATTTTCTTTGTTGCATTGCTTTGAGATGATGTTAAGTTTCTCGAGGAAAGTTAATAATAATAATAATAATAATAATAATAATAATAATAATAAAAGAATATTAGTGCACTTCATCAGACTGAAATGTGGCATTTTTTTACTTTGACTATGTTTGTCAAGTTGTAAATAAAGAGAAAATTATATAAGATGTAGTTTTTATTTATAAAGTATTTAATTTACTGACTGGATTACTCAAAATTGCACATTGCGACATGGCTTAATATTTAATAAATAAAACAAAATGTAATTCAATAAATGCATGATGTTTCCAAAGTCAGTGAGTAATCGTGTTAAATAATCGTGATCTCAATATTGATCAAAATAATTGTGATTATGATTTTTGCCATAATCGAGCAGCCCTACACCTTAGCAACCACATAGCAACATACTAAAAACATTCAGAATGCAGGTATCTTAGCAAATAAATAGCAACGCTGTGGCAATCTCTCAAAACACCCTAGCAACTGCATAGCAGTTGGCTAAAGAAACACTCAGAACACCTTAGCAACTGCACAGCAACATGCTAAAAAACACTCCGAACACCTTAGCAACTGCACAGTAATGTGCTAAAAAACATTTAGAACACGTAAGCAACCGCATAGCAACATACTAGAAACATTCAGAATACAGGTATCTTAGCAAATAAATAGCAACACCATAGCAACCACTCTAAACACCCGAGCAACCGCATAGCAATGGGCTACAAACCATTCAGAACACCCTAGCAACCCCATAGCAACATGCTAATTAAACACTCAAAACACCTTAGCAACCGCACAGCAAGGTACTAAAACCATTCAGAATGTCTTAGCAACTAAATAGCAATGCCATGGCAACCACTCAAAACACCCTAGCAACCACATAGCAACAGGCTTTAACTCATTCAGAACACCATAGCAACACCATAGCAACACATAGCAACACCATAACAACCACCCATCACATCGTGTCATCGACTTTTGCACAGGCATACACCACTCACATTTTCCTCAGATGATGTTGTTTTTTATTGCTCATGAGACTGACCTTTGTCTTCGTCCCCCTGACAGGTACATTTTGTGCATTGGATATCTGTCTGTCCCAGCTGCAGGATGTTGGGACTCTAACCGTTTGTCAGACGGTGCGACGGATGAGAACGCAGCGTGCCTTCAGCATCCAAACACCCGAGCAGTACTATTTCTGCCACACGGCAATCCTTGAGCACGCCCAGAGACAGGGCCTGCTCTCTGCCAATCAGTGAGTAGCAGAGGCCACTCTTAGCCAATCAGAGACAGACAGGGCCATATCTCAGCCAATCAGTGAGAGACAGTGCCTGCTCTCGTCCAATCATGAAAGACAGGGCTTGTTTTCGTGCCTGTGGGCAGCCCAATCACAATCACTGGGTCTCTTTCCATAGCCAATCAACTGCCTGATTTACCGTGACTGATCCAGACTAGTTATTTCAATATTATCTTCTTTTAAAGATTGGCAGCCTATATAGTAACCATAAATGACTCTGCTGTAAAAGGGGATGCCTGTAAGTGTTCAGTGGTTTGGCTGCCATTTAGTGTGCCTGTAATATTGTTAAAATCTGTGCTGCATATTCTGTGACTGCAGTTTATTCAGTGAACTTTGTCAAAATGTATGTGTTTCACAAGAAGCTTCAGATTTGCCCAGATGTGATTCATGACAAATGCTGGAACTGGATGTACATGAACTGTTCTTTTTCCTGAGAAGTTACTGTAGTAATTACAAAAGATAGATAAAAACATTTGCATGTGACAGTTTGCAGACAGTCTGAAAGAGCTGTATTCTGGTTTTTGGTGTCATTTTGTCAGACTGATGTTTCATTCTTGTTATAACACCTCATTGGTTTGTCCTGGTGTGGATCACTTTAAAACTTTTAAAGGGATGGTTCACCCAAAAATGAAAATTCTGTCACCAATTACACACCGTTATGTCATTCCAAACCCAGATTACTTCCTTCCATGAAACACAAAATTCACTTTCATTGTATGGAAAAAAAGATGCAATATAGGTGAATGGTGACTGAGGCAAACACGCTTGTCTGACATCCCCTTTTGTGTTCCATGTAAGAAAGAAAGTCATATGCGTTTGGAAAAACATGAGGGTGAGTAAATGATGACATAAGATTAATTTTTGGTAACCCTTTGAGTCATTTACACTTTGAACTAGTTTTGTCTGTTAACATTGTACTAATAATCTGTTTAAAGTTGTATCTAAAACCTTGTAAAGTGCATTTGAATCACTTTTTATTTTTGTTGTGGGGTGAAAGAGTCTTTGCTATACTGAGTTCATATTGAATTTGGACATAGTGAAGCAACTCCCAATGATTCCAGGATCTGCAGTCCTGCCTCAGTGGGCACAAAATGTGACCAATTTTATTTTTCTATTATAACCAAGTTTTATGTCATTACTTATTACTCTACTTCCAAATATATAGATAAATTATATTTTCTTTTATATCCAATTTTATCTTACATTTCTTTTTTCTTCTTTTTTTTTTTTTTTTTGCTGCTTATGTCAATGAAATTAAACTAACCAATAATGTTAATATCAATATGTTTGCAGCAGTTCTATTAGTGATTGAGTACTTTGCTCTGTAGCTAAAGAGCCTTACTCCGGACATGTATGTATGCATTGTGAGAGATGTTTATGTGGACGATTTGTGCAGGGTGATGCTGCCTTAGTGTCCCGTTCTCTCTCAGAATCGACCTGTGCTCAAACTGCAATGTTATTTTAGCAAAACCAAATCAAAATCATGTGTTTTAAAGTATAATAAAAGGAAGAACTATTTATTGACTGTGTTTTTAATTTCAATCTCTGACTTGCTGAACAAACCCGGACCGGTCACATCACTGTAGGGTCTTTTTACAAGAATTTTGTCTTCATATGAATTACAGTATGTGCACGCTCCAAATCAATTCAGACCCCTATTAAAGGAATAGTTTACCATAAAATGAAAATTCATTCATCATTTACTCTAAGGCCATCTAAGATGTGCATGACGTTCTTTCTTCTGCAGAACACAAAGAATTTTAGAAGAATATTTCAGCTCTGTAGGTCCATACAATGAAGGTCAATAGTGTCCAAAACTTTGAAGCTCAAAAACACATAAAGGCAGCATGAAAGTAATCCATAAGACTCCAGTGGTTTAATCCAGGTCTTCATAAGCAATATGATAGGTGTGGGTGAGAAACAGATCAATATTTAAGTCCTTTTGTACTATAAATTTCTTCTTCTGTTTTTGGTTATTCGCATTCTTCGTGCATATTGCCACCTACTGGGCAGGGAGGAATTTATATAAAAAATAAAATATAAAAAGAACTCAAACAATTTAAGTTTCTCACCCATACCTATCATATCGCTTCGTCCCTCCTTTTCTTTAAAAAACAAAAATCGCGGTTACATTGAGGCACTTATAAAGCAAGTGAATGGGGCCAATTTTTGGAGGGTTTAAAGGCAGAAATTTAAAGCTTAAATTTTTATAAAAGCACTTACATTAATTCTTCTGTTACAAATTGTGTATTATTTGAGCTATAATTGTTTAAATTGTCATATTTACTGCCATATTAGGTTTTACAGCATTACATGGTCATTTCAACGAAGCTGATAAACTGGATATACTGTAACTACACAGAAAAGTTTAGCAAGCGATTTTATCACCCTAAAGTCATGATAACATACATATTGTTTACATCTTGTGGCTATACTTTTGAAACTGAGTATCTTAATGTTTACGGATTGGCCCCATTCACTTCCATCGTAAGTGCCTAACTGAAAGAAAAGGAGGGACGAGTATAAATTATCTTTTGTGGTAATCAGCATTATGCCACAAATGCTGTCAATAGAGCTTAACTTGTATTGAACCCAGAGTATTCCTTTAAAATATCAACTCTTTTTTATGTGATTAATATGTATAACTGTTTATAATATTTATTCATTATGAATTCATATTAGGCCTAGTAAGCTATATCAGATGTTACTTTTTTTTATTTTTGTCACTTTCGGTGGCAATTTTGCCCCAATCCTCCTTTAATTGCTGACCCTGGTTCATACTGTGCATTGTGAACACAAAGCACCAAGTTTACTTTACGTTCACATTTGCATTATGGCAAATATTTTTGCCCATTACAGGTTACTATACAAATGTTATGACCACATTCAGTGACAGCTGAGATAAGCCACTTATTCTAATTTTATAAAGAGAGATGTTACAATGATATATAAGATCTATAAAATGATTGCAAGTCACGTCTACTAAATGACTAAATGTAAATGGAGCCTAAATGTATTAACTGCACACAGAAACTCAAGTTCTCCTTGAGATTTATGCAAATAAATTAAGGTTTGAGGATTTAACCAGACCGAGTTTCAATGCTTCGTTAAAATCAATAATTAATTTATCAGTTTTATTTATTATTGTTGTTTTAATAAATGTAACGTGATTAAAAGAGTATTGTAGTGGAACACTCGCCACCAGAATAATGTGAATGCAAAGTGGACTGAGACCCTATCACCAAAAAGAGATCCGAGTCCACTGATAAGGTCAGGGACGGTGTGAATGCAAATGGCTTCTTTTTCTCTCTGTCCTCATAAAGAGGTCTGAGTTAGGCTCAACACACTTACTGACATAAACTCACATTTAAAATGTAAATACTGCACTGTAATTCAAGTTTCAGATTAATATTTGCTAGGACCGTATATTTTTATGCATCGTGTCATTTGATAATAACACTTGCCTCAGAAACAACCCCTGTTCCTACAGCACAGGTGTTTGAGCAGCACTATGAGCAGTGAGCACTGTGGATTTGGCGGGTTTTATTCAAATCCAGATGACGTAAACTGAAGCGTAGACCAATGGGAGGAGAGGGGGGCGTTCCCAACTATTTGTTCCAAACACGAATCCGGAGAGCGAGGCTCGTTTTCGCAGGTATGTAGCAGCTGGGCAAAAGAAAACAAATTTATATGACGCTTATTTCGTCAAATCTACATTTCTGTCGGCGTTTGAGCGCTTTCTGTGTGGGGCTGGTCGATCAGTAGATTAAAATGTTTTTATCGGGGCTGTTTGTTAGATCATAGCATATTAAGGTTAGAAAAAGGGGCAAAGCTTTGGCCAACTAATGATCAAAAGAAACGTGTATCGGTGTCTTACAAAACACAAGTCCATCTATGTGTGTCTGATGTTTTCATGTGGTCTTTTTATAACTTGGTTTTCGATCTGAAGGCAATGTTTAGATTTGTAGCTCTGTGTTTGGTGTTCAGAGGGGGAGGGAAGAACTGCACATACACGGTTAGACATTTTCCCCTTCAGTCTCCCAGTAAACAAAGAATATTAGATCATCTGGCGTGTTTCTGCTTTAATGCATGATCAGATCTCGCGTTTCAGGTCTTTGCATGATCGCATACAGAGAGTCCATGTTAATGCGATCGGATTTTAGTTCCCATTTTGACTTTGGGTCTGATTACTAAAGGACAACATGTCATGATAGAGGCGTGTATGTTTGAGCTCTGGTGTCATGTTCGTTTGTGCTTGACCGATCCAGAAAACACGAGTTCAGGAGATCGGTCTCTCATAAAGGCGTTTGAGGGTGTTTTTGTGACGATCTTTTGTTCCGTGTCGTGTTATAGTGTTCGCTGAACATGTTGTATATTTTGAGCGCTTTGCTTCAGAATCAATCCTAATACTTTTATTCTGTTACTTTGAGCTGTTTGGGTTTCGGGTTGTATCGAGTTTTGTCCATATTTTTAAAGCGAAACGCGTCCTAAGGGGCGCAGCATTGTGCACATGCACTCACTCGCGCCTCTCAGCTCAGACTGACTGACTGCGGACGGGGCGAGGAATCCCGGGCACTAGTCTAAGCCCCGCCTCTCGTGGGCGGAGCACGATAATACAAGTCTTACGTCATACAAAACACCCTCTCAGAGCCTTCGTCCAATCAGCTGTAGCTATTCTATAAAAGGGGTGTTATCTGTTAGGGATCCGTGCTTCTGATTGGTCAGCCTCTCTGAGGGGGCGTAAAGCATGACGTAATGTCATACGGTTACGTGTGGCAGGAAGTTCAGGAAGTTCCTGAAAGCATTCAGACGTGGGGCCGCGCAAAGGAAGTTTGTATTCAACATCAAATAGATTGATCGCGCAATATTTTCTATATTTCTAAAATATAGTAAAATAAAGCCAGATCTGATCGCTGCTCACTTTCGAGACTTCCGAGAAAATGAGTTCACGTGCTGCTAAAAGCCAGTCGCCCTTCCTGGAGCTTCCCTTGTGTCTATATCAAACGTTATGTATACGTGTGAGAATGTTTCATGTGTGTGAGAGAAACGATGGCAGAGTTAGTTTCAGCCCTTCAAACAATGCTGGTATCTACATTGACTGACAGTCTGAGCTTTCAATAATTTTTTTTTTTTCCCCAAACGCGTCCCCTGAGCTAAGAGCCAATCAGAGAGCCCAATGGGCGGAGACTAAATGCAAAGCCAAAGTTAACCCCGTCCGTCCGTATCAGTATTTTCTGCGCTAGATGATTTTAAAACCGTTTTAATGTGTTTTAGCGGTAGTTTTAGTCTTTCGGACATGGTTTAACTACTGTTTTGTGGTGTACAATGGGCTAATAGGAGCTGGTGAGTCCCAGAGCTCCAAAATATCAACTTTACATATCTTCATTCAGTATCTTTGAAGTTTTCCGTAATTCTACAGCTTTTCCCTCAGAATGAAAGTCTCGAGCTCAGGTCATACAAGTTAATGTGTTAAAAGTGTATGATTTTCTGACGAAAGTTTGTCATTTTTTGTCGCGAGTTAGCTAGCTAGCATTTCTGCTCGCATGTGCAGAACACACACACACAAGCTTATATTTTCACACATCCACAAGCTTATATTTTCACACATACACAATATACAGAAACACACAAGCTTATATTTTCACACATATACAATATACAGAAACACACAAGCTTATATTTTCACACATACACAATATACAGAAACACACAAGCTTATATTTTCACACATATACAATATACAGAAACACACACACACACACATGCTTATATTTTCACACATAAACAATATACAGAAACACACACACATGCTTATGTTTTCACACATATACAATATACAGAAACACACACATGCTTATATTTTCACACATACACACATGCTTATATTTTCACACATACGCTTATATTTTCACACATACACACAAGCTTATTTTCACACACATACAATATACAGAAACACACACACACACATGCTTATATTTTCACACACATACAATATACAGAAACACACACACACGCGCTTATATTTTCACACATACACAATATACAGAAACACACACACGCGTATGTTTTCACACATACATAATATACAGAAACACACACACACACTTATGTTTTCACACATAAACAATATATACATTCACACGAAAGCTTAAATTTCCACACACATTTACAGCTTTGGAAAAAATTAAGAGACCACCGCAAAATTCTCTGGATTTACTATTTATAGGTATGCGTTTGAGTAAAATGAAAATTTTTGTTTTATTCTATAAAGTACTGACAACATTCCTCCTAAATTCCAAATAAAAATATTGTCATTTAGAGCATTTATTTGCAAAAAATGACAACTGGTCAAAATAACAAAAAAGATGCAGTGTTGTCAGACCTCGATTAATGCAAAGAAAACAAGTTAATATTCATTTTTAAACAACACAATATTAATGTTTTAACTTAGGAAGAGTTCAGAAATCAATATCTCATGTGTCTTGGCATGTTCTCTACCAGTCTTTTACAATGCTGTTGGGTGACTTTATGCCACTCCTGGTGCAAAAATTCAAGCAGCTCGGCTTTGTTTGGCTTGTGTCCATCCATCTTCCTCTTGATCACATTCCAGAGGTTTTCAATGGGGTTCAGGTCTGGAGATTGGGCTGGCCATGACAGGGTATTGATCTTGTGGTCCTCCATCAACACCTTGATTGACCTGACTCTGTGGCATGGAGCATTGTCCTGCTGGAAAATCCAATCGTCAGAGTTGGGAAACATTGTCAGAGCAGAAGGAACCTTGTACGTGGCTTGATTCATGCATCCTTCACAAAGACAAATCTGCCCGATTCCAGCCTTGCTGAAGCACCCCCAGATCATCACCGATCCTCCACCAAATTTCACAGTGGGTGCGAGACACTGTGGCTTGTAGGCCTCTCCAGGTCTCCATCTAACCATTAGATGACCAGGTGTTGGGCAAAGCTGAAAATTGGACTCATCAGAGAAGATGACCTTAATCCAGTCCTCTACAGTCCAATCCTTATGGTCTTTTGCAAACCTCAGCCTTGCACTTCTTTGCTTCTCATTGATGAAGGGCTTTTCTCTAGCTTTGCATGACTTCAACCCTGCCCCTAGGAGCCTGTATCAAACCACCCTTGCGGTGCACTTCACCCCAGCAGCCGTTTGCCATTCTTTTTGTAGGTCACTTGATGTCATTCTACGGTTGTTGAGTGACATTTGGCTTTGTTGTCCTCAGTGTCTGCTGGTTGACCTTGTTCTCATGAACCGCCGACTTTTTTTTTTTTTTTTTTTCTTTTTCTCCCAATTTGGAATGCCCAATTCCCAATGTGCTTTTAAGTCCTCGTGGTCGCGTAGTGATTCGCCTCAATCTGGGTGGCGGAGGACGAATCTCAGTTGCCTCCGTGTCTGAGACCGTCAATCCGCGCATCTTATCACGTGGCTTGTTGAACGCATTGCCATGGAGACACAGCGCGTGTGGAAGCTTCACGCCATCCACCGCGGCATCCACGCTCAACTCGCCACGTGCCCCACCGAGAACGAACCACATTATAGCGACCACGAGGAGGTTACCACATGTGACTCTACCCTCCCTAGCAACCGGGCCAATTTGGTTGCTTAGGAGACCTGGCTGGAGTCACTCAGCACACCCTGGGTTCAAACTAGCGAACTCCAGGGGTGGTAGCCAGCGTCTTTTACCACTGACCTACCCAGGCCCCTATGAACCGCCGTCTTTGAAATTTTAAGGATGAAAGCAAACTGACGTTCACTGTATCCCTCTTCCAATAAAGCCAGGATTGAACCCTTCTTTTCCTCACTGAAAACTTTTATTTTCAACTCTTTTGGCATGTTCAATTGTTATTTTATGATTCCAATTACTTTTGAGGTACTACTAGCACTGTTTTTGTCATCCAGCTGGTCCTGTTGCAAGAGGATAGTGATGACCACAGCAATGGTTTTTACGCTTTTCCTCATTAAATAAGATTTGGTTCAGTTGATCACCTAATCAGTATTTCATTAAGTAGAATGAGGTGTGCTTGTGTTTGAATTCAACAGATACTGGAATGGAATAGCTGCCATAAATGTTGAGATGCTGATTTAAGAAAAAATTGGAGTGGTCTCTTAATTTTTTCCAGAGCTGTACAGACACACGCGCGTGCTTTATCCACACTTATGTACTCTATACATGAAGTGTATATACATGTCTTTTTCTGATCCATCAGTTTTCGTGCTTTATTAATGGAAGAATAATTATGTAGTTATAGAACTAACATTCTATAGTTATTTCAGTTCTAATTATTATGCTATATGCAGTTCCGTCTTGCTCCTCACAGTTTCCCTCCAAATTTTGAACATGTTCTGTTGACCCTGAATGCAGTTTTAATACATTTTTGTCAGTCGACATTCTTTTTCAGCTGCTTAATCAGTCAGACATTATGTAGAAGATGATTTCAACTGCCTTTTGCAGCCACTTTAATCTTGGTTGCAGTTGAAACTGTATGTTTTCTTTGACAGATGTATTACACTAATGAAAAGCACAAACTTGAGCTGCTACAAGGATCTCAGACCAATGTAAGCAATCACTGTGTACACTTCTAAGAGTATGTTTTTCTTCTCAAGCTTTACCAAGTGTTCTGAAAATTAGGTAATATTCTATAAAATTCAATAAATTTCTAAAAAGTCTATAAAATCCATCCACTATTGAAACATTAGTCTAACCCAAATATATCATGAAGAGCACAGTTCCTTTTGCTTTTTTCTGAATGTTCTAGATGCATTAGAACCCAAAGTTTCTATTGTACTCAACATTTTCAGTCAGCCAGTGTTAGCCTAGATGGGTGCTATTCTCACCTATCCAAACTCTGACTATTGGCATGAATTCATTGTCGATTATTTCGATTAATAGAATTTACAGTAAAGAAATATTCCGGGTTCAATACAAGTTAAGCTAAATCAACAGCATTTGTGGTATAATGTTGATTACAGCAAAAAATTATTTGGATTTGTCTTCTTTAAAAAAATAAAGCAAAAATTGAGGTTACAGTGAGGCACTTACAATGGAAGTGAATGTGGCTAATTTTATTGAAGGTTTAAAGGCAAAAATTTAAAGCTTATAATTTTATAAAAGCTCATGTTAATTCTTCTGTTTAAACCTGTATATTAATTGAGCTGTAAAGTTGTTTATATCATCGTTTTTACTGTCGTTTTAGGGTTACGGTGTTAAGTTGTTAAAATTGGATATAACTTTCCAGAGAAAATGTTAGTTACCGATTGTATCACACTAAAATCATATTATCACACATAAAGTTTTTACATGGCCAAACTTTTGAAACGGTGAGTATTTTATTGTTCAAAAATTGGCCCCCATTCACTTCCATTGTAAGTGCCTCACTGTAACCTCGTTTTTTGCTTTTTATAGAAAAGGAGGGACGAGTCGAAATAATTTTTTGTTGTAATCAGCATTATGCTACAAATGCTGTCGATTAATCTTAACTTGTATTGAACATGGAATATTCCTTTTAAATACTTCTTTTGTGTGGGTCAACTAAGCTAAAGGACTGTGTTCCTGAATTACTTTATTTGCACAAAAATATTTTTCAAATTTTAAACAGCCTAAAGTTTACACAGAAAGTGGGTTGTCCTTCCTGATATCTAGATAGACACATTTTAAATGCTTCTGACTTGTCATTGCATTTTTGCACACAATATGCCGAAAAAAATACATATATATATATATATATATATATATATATATATATATATATATATAACCTTTTGTCACAATCTAAATGGAGATCTAAATGGAGTGCTGTAATTGACACTTTTCACAATTAGTTAATTGCGACAGCTGTAATTGTAATCTCGGCTGCCCTACATTGTAGCTTCTTCTGGCCAAGAACCAGATTTGCTGCCATGACCCATGCAAATGTTGTCAAAATAGCGACTAGCTCATTGTAGTGTCCTGGCATAGTGAAATAAACCTGTGCAAATTGTGTAAAACCTGCCAATCAGATTGGAGCTTGCTTGTCTCATTGGCAAAAAAAATAGCTCTATCCATTTTTGTGTGCAGTATGCATCACTGAACGACCAGTGGGCGGTAAGTGGGTATGCTGCCTAGACTAGACTAGATGATATCCAGTTGGCAAGGGTCTTGAACTGAAAAATCATGGTATTTCATGTTTCTTTCGTGTCTTGTTTCTCCCAGGTCTTTGTGCCCTCTGAGTATGAGTACAGCATGAGGAGGCGTTTAGAGGATCACGAGCCAGTGTTCACCCCACAACAACGTCGCCTTCCAGGCAGTGCCGAGGGCTTCCAGCATAGGGTTCTTGCCCCGGCGCCTGCCGTTTTCGAGGCTGTGACTGATGGCATGCAGCCTACTCCAGGAATACAGTACCCTGTTCCTCAGGGGTACCAGGTACTGAAACTCATCATGACACACTACAGCTCAGAGGAATATGTATTCATGCATTGTGTATTCTTGTGTTACTGTGGTGGTAACAAACCACAGTACTCAAGGGGACAATAGAGTTGCATTTAAAAAATGCGTGCCATTAAAATGGATGTTATTATTCAGTTAAGTTGCTATAAAAATATTAACTCCACCTAACTTGCTCAGCAATGTTATCTTCAAACTGTTGTCCTGCTTTGACAGTAGTTGTCTTGAAAGAAAAACTCAGTGTAGAAGTGGACACTGTTATCCGCTATAGCACCCTTTGAGGCAACGTTAAGAATGCAACGTGTACTTGCATTATGTTACGGAATGCAGTCTGACACAATTTAAAGCACAAAAATGCACAAAAGTGCCTGTGTTTACGTACTTGCCTAGAATATATTTCAGCCTTAAAAAAAACATATTCATGCATTATACATTAGGTCTTTGCACCGCTTCTGTTTTCAGGTGCCTACTGTGGCGCAAAGCTCAAATGGTCATGGTCACACTCCCAGCCCGGCGGTCCACAGCGGGGCTCACCATCACAGCCCAGCAGTCCAGTCCCATGGTCCAGCACCAGTGCAAGGCCAAGGCCACACCCACCCACTCATCCCCTCTGCATCTGCACAGGGGCAGCAGCAGTTCCAGAGACTCAAGGTGGGACATGGCGTGTTGTGTTCAGCTAGTTTGGGGGTCAAACAAAAGGTGAATTACCATCAATATTAGTAATATGTATGAACTAAATTGGATCATCTCCTGCAGGTAGAGGATGCCCTGTCTTACCTGGACCAGGTAAAGCTGCAGTTTGGCAGTCAGCCACAGGTCTACAATGATTTCTTGGACATCATGAAAGAGTTCAAATCTCAGAGGTAAGTTTATTTAGCTTATCTTCTCTCATTACATTTAAATACACACACACACTTGTGTTTCACGTGTTTTACTTTCACTTACAGTAAGCAACTCGAGGCATGCATTACAGTGATTTTACTACGGTTAAGGAGTGTTGTTAAGGAAAATGTGAAGTGGAATGGCTAGAACCCTCTCGACGATGGTAAAATCACTGTAACGCATGTCTCAATGAAGCCACCTTTATAAAACATGCAGTGTTCAATAAGTGCATCTATTAATAATAATTAGGGCTGTCGATTTAACGCATTGATTTCGTGCATTGAATTCAATGAAAAATAACAAAACTAATCATGCCCCTGACCTGTATGTGAATTCAGTAATAAGGAATGTTCCTTCCATTGGAGCAATTCAAGCTTGAACTACCACCATGATGCAGTAGGGGCAGTCAGTGCTCCAGCTCTATAGTCAACACACCTTGTCAAACCAGCAAGCAGCAGGCAGTGAAGACAGCTGGGATCTTGGGACATGTTTCCCAAGATCTAAGTTTCAAATTTTGTTTAACCTGACATATCCTAAAAATACAGTATTTGTGACTAGAGGTGCTGAAACCTAGTGAGATGCAACGCAACCAAAGTGAGATGCTCCAAAAGCATCCGTCTGACTCATGAGTATATATGATGGATAGCTATCCGATCAGTAAAAACTCATGTGACCAAGTGTAAATACCCCCTTAGAATATGACTCATCCAATCAGATTTTAGAGGCAGAATTATACATTTTATAATACAAATTAAATATGCACAAACTTAACTTTACAGTGTAAAATTTGAACATATTAAAAAAATATGCAAATGTACTAAATTATAAACACAGATGCCCTGTGTTTAACATGCCAATCTCTCTCATTCTGCAGTATTGACACCCCAGGCGTAATCAGCAGGGTGTCCCAGCTCTTTAAGGGTCACCCTGATCTCATTATGGGGTTTAACACATTTCTTCCACCGGGATACAAGATTGAAGTTCAGACCAATGACCTGGTTAATGTGACCACGCCCGGTCAGATCCACCACATCACACCTCATGGCATCTCTGTGCAAAACATCCCCACCGGACCGGCACCACAGCACCAGAACCAGACACCTGCAAACCTCACCAGCATGGCTTCCACACCACCCACCCAGCCCACACCGAAAAGCAAGGTAATCACATGAGAAAAGTGTTGGGTTCATTTAGTGTAAAACATTGTGGAAAACCTGCAGATGCATACAGATCGTAACATAATGTAATTTTTTTAGCTATATATATTGTCCGGCCGTAGTTCAGATCAGGGTCAGTGATTTTATTTTTTTTAGTTTCCATCCCTCTCTCTCCAGCCGCTGCAGTCTCTGGCACTGACTCCGAGCAGTCATCCCAATCCGTCCATCCCGCCTTATGCTTCCCCACGGTCCCCCCCACCGCAGCCTCTCACCCCTATCAGCAGTATGCCCTCCGCCCCGCCACTGCAGAATAACCAACCTGTGGAGTTCAACCATGCCATCAACTATGTCAACAAGATTAAGAATCGCTTCCAGGGCCAGCCCAACATCTACAAGTCCTTCCTCGAAATCCTGCACACATACCAGGTCAGGTCTGACACCAACAAACACTTGATTGTTCAACATAAGAATATGGCTAAATTCGGAATGTATACTCTACCACACTGCTCTTACTATTTATGCTGTATCTATAAACAATATTTATAAATTTTTGATTTCCATATATTAAATATTTTGTAATTTTGCATAAAATTGTAATAAATGAACAGGTGTGTTCCAACTTTTGACTGGTTGTGTATATTTTACTTCTAACTCTAGTAGTTATTTTTCTATGTGTCTAATGCTGGTTTTGTGGTGGTTTGTTAAACAGAAGGAGCAGCGTAATGCTAAAGAAGGGGGCGGGAGCTACACACCAACCCTGACGGAGCAGGAGGTTTATGCTCAAGTAGCTCAGCTCTTCAAGAACCAGGAAGATCTGCTCTCAGAGTTCGGCCAGTTCCTGCCAGATGCCAACAGCTCTGTGGTGAGTTTGATCATGGCCCCGCCTCCTCTGTGACCCTGCCCACTTGAGCCATGCCCATTGATCTACAATGTAGAACTGGACTGCTGATGGCATCATAACACTGAAGCTACTGTACTGCCATATTTGTATGCCCAGACATTCCAGTGGGCCTACTGGCTTCATAGCAAATCATCTCATTTCAAAGTGTAAACGTTAGCCATTCAGTCACCGATTTTAAATTTGAAATCTGCTTATACAGCCTTAAACGCAAAATTCCTGCACATGTAATTTATTTAAAGTCAGGAATTGTTCCTGCTTCATGAATGCCTGAGCGAGTTATGTAGATCTATATCAGACAGTAGCTCTAGGGGCAGGTGGATGAAATTGTGATCTGCGTACGATCCTCCCATGCAGCAAAAGTTATTAATAACAAGCAAATTAAAAGTCAGCCATGATTGTCACTAGGGGGCGAAATGCTACTGTCATATCCAGAGGTCGGAGATGGTGAAACAGCAGAGGTATCGGCTGTCAGTCATTGAGGACCAATGGCAGCTTAGGCATACCAGTTTAGCTGCTCGAACACTTCCGGTGGCTTGACCTCCTGCTGACAGTTTACCATTGTGTCAGCAATCCAGTTCTACACAGATTAAATTATTCTGATGTCACATCGCAGGCAACCATGCTTCCGGGTTGTTTTTAGCAGTAGATTTCAATAGTGGATATGGACAGCACTGCAGTTTTAAACAGTCATGAAACCCCAAAACACATTTTTTTTATATTTTAACATATATGTACCTATTGCACATATTTGAAAACAATTATAGCAGCCTTTATGTTTATTGTTAAGGGGATCAGTTTTATTGAGGCATTTCATTCTTCCGGTTTAAAAACTAAAGTTGAAGCAATGTCACAAATATTAAGTATAGACCAATGTAACAGTTCGGGAAAGGATGATGCAGGAACCGGGGTAACAAACAACAAAACTTTAATCAATCAGAACATCAAACTGATAACACAACAACATAAACACACACACAGAGCAGCCACGTGTCTCTCTCTCTCTCTCTCTCTCTCTCTCTCTCTCTCTGGCATCCCCGACTCTTCCCTTATGTCTCTCCCGCTGATTAGGCAACTCAGCGCCGGATGTGTATCCTCATGGCCTGGCCACGCCCTCCTCCTCATAACACTCCTCCACCACCCGATTCAGGCCGGGGTGCAATCCGGACTGGCTTACAACCCCCCCCCCCCCCCATCTCTGGATGGGAGACGCTGTCCTTCAGGCCGTTCCGCCACCCAATGGTCCACCCCACCTCCTGAGAATCTGAGAGAGAAAAAGCAAGCGGGAGAGAGAGAGGAGAGACAGAGATAAGAAACGCTCTTCTTCGGCTCCCACGAGCACACCGCCCACCCGGTTCACAGCCACTCCTCCAGCCCATGGCGGATGGCAGCGCTTCCTCCGTCCCCTGGCGGGTGGCAACGGCTCCTCCTCCTGGCGGACGGCAGTGGCGAGTTCTCCCGGACAGCGTGCCCTTCCTCCTTTCCCGGGTTTCGGCACCAGTGTAACAGTTCAGGAAAGGATGATGCGGGAACTGGAGTAACAAACAACAAAACTTTAATCAAACAGAATGTCAAACTGAAAACACAGCAACATAAACACACACACAGAGTGGCCGCGTGTGTCTCTCTCTCTCT
The DNA here is from genome assembly GCF_019703515.2 of Myxocyprinus asiaticus. Classification (NCBI taxonomy): domain Eukaryota; kingdom Metazoa; phylum Chordata; class Actinopteri; order Cypriniformes; family Catostomidae; genus Myxocyprinus; species Myxocyprinus asiaticus. Next base: position 25,249,939 of record NC_059391.1, read on the forward strand.
CTCTGGCGTCCCCGGCCCTTCCCTTATCTCCCTCCCGCTGATTAGGCAACTCAGCGCCGGGCATGTATCCTCACGCCCTGACCACGCCCTCCTCCTCATTCCAACCATTTCAAGGACTTTCCCAAGAATTTCTCACTGTGCATCTAAAGATGGACGAGATAACACGACAGCTTGTTCAAAAACAGAATATGAAAGCCGAAAACTCAGTCATGTTAGCTATTTCTTTTTAACTCTTTTTGTATCGGAAATTCATAGATGCGATTTTAAATATGTAGGTTTTGCATGTGCAGAAATAAATGACACGTACAAATTTAATCACGTTTACTGTAATTCCAAAAGCTTTTTGTGATATTTGCAACGTAAACAATCATTTCTGCATTTCTTCTACATTATTAATTGTCCAAAATACAGAAGTAGCAGGCATTTAGAAAAAAGTTTAGAAAAATCTATTGTTATTTCTCACTTCGCCCTGATAGTTTTGCATGAATACATAATTTCCGGTCGTGCAGTCGCATACGGTCTAGTCGCACGAGTCGGCTCAAATCGGATCCGAAAATGTTGCATCCAGAGACGGTGGGAATCTCATGCAGCCCCCGTGCGACTCTCCATTGGAAATTAATGACTTGCGGTCTATCGTCGGATGCAGTGAAAAGGTGGCTTTAGTCACGTTCGTTACTGTCAATCTCCAAAAATCACATAAAAAACATAAAAACACCAAAACCAAAAGCCAAAAAAACATAAAAAGTAGTCCATCTGACTTGTGTATTTTATTCAAAGCCACTTAAAGACAAGCGATAGCTCTGTGAATCGCAAAAGGCTGTGTTTAACAAGTAAATATACAGTATGCATGTGCAGCGCTAGCGCGTTAGTGAATGGCGCTGCTCTGTTGACACACACACATTAGCACTATCAAGCAGGCTGGTGAAGTTCTCGTGGCTATTTTCAACCTTCACAGCGGTGTGCAATATTTGAGCTCTACACACGAACAACATCTCAGATGTAGATGCTCAATAGTTCGGTTCACTTATAATATGCATTTATAACGGCACCGGAAGAGCATTTTACCAGAATTTGAATAAGAAGCAAATTAAACTACTGTGAATTAGCCAAAATGCAGACACTTACAGGACTTCTGGAGTCTTCCGATTAGTCAAAATAGAAGTCAGAGGGTTTTAAAGTTAAAGGTACACGATTGAATATATTACTGTTGTATTTAACATTCCAAAAGTCAACAATAATTATAATAATCATTTATTATTATCAATATTATAATTGTTTATTTACAAATTATAACAATATTTAAGTTGAATGGGTTCAAAAAATAACTGTGTGAAAGAAAACTTAACTGGTATCTTGCAACTAAATTAAACAAAAAAGAGATCTGAATCCTTTATAAGTCCAGATACAAGTTGAAAAAGTTTGCAAAGAAAACTGGCATCTTTTTGTACTGAAGACTTACACTGGAATTACTGTTAATTTTGCTGCTACCATTATCCATTTAACAATAAAGTTTTTCTTAATAAGATATACATTTATACTGAAATAATGTGTAGTTAGAGGTTTGTGTTTTTGTACATATAAAAGAGTACCCCCAGTTAGTTCCACACAATAATGTAAAGATATTTTAAACTGATTATGTAAAAAACAACACTGGTGTCAGATCGGTGTCGTTATCGGCTGATATTGAGATTTCAGATATTGAAATCGGATCGGAAGAGAAAAAGTGGTATCGTGCATCCCTAGTATTGAGGCTATACTTTTGAAAACAATGTGTATTTAATGTTTTATGTATTGGACCCATTTACTTTAAATGTTTGTGCCTTACTTTCAAAGTTTGAAAAAAACATTGAAATCTTTTTGCAGATTTGCAAAATTGTCACTCATTTTCACTCTTCACATTTTTGTCCCATGACTAGGGATGCACAGATACCACTTTTCCTCTTCCAATCCAGTTCTGATACCTGAAATCTCAGTATCGGCCGATACCGATCCCGGTCCGATAACAGTGTTGTTGTTTTTTCATAATCAGTTTAAAATATCTTTACCTCACTCTGTGATACTAATTGGGGGTACTCTTTTATATGTAAAGAAACACAAACCTTCAACTACACATTATTTTAATACAAATGTATAGCCTATTAAGAAAAACTTTATTGTTAACTAGTCTACTGGATAATGTAGCAGCAAAATTAACAGCAATTCCAGTGAATGTCATCAGTAGAAAAGAAGCCAGTTTTCTTTATTTTGTGGAACCCAGTCAACTTAAATATTGTTGTAATTTGTAAACAAATTATAATGATAATAATAATGTAATAATTGTTACTTACTGCATTCAAAATACATGCAAAGACATAATTTTAGCAGTATGACATTATTTTTATTTGCAAATCCTTTAACAGACTGTAGTCTATGCGCTGCGATGGTGGAGACGGAGTCCCAAGCTTCGATGGGTTTTCTTAATATAAGATCAACTTTAGATCATATTTGACCTCATATCTGTCACAGCAATTGCACTTTGCAAATTAAAAAAAAGCCGTTTTTGATCCGATTTGTGTGATTTCTTTGTGAAAACAAGTGCAAATCCACCAAAAGCAGCTGCAGATCAATTGAGTCTAATAGAGCAGATGTGATGACAATGATGGTGATCCATGAAATATCATGATTTATGTCAAATCCTGAGTTTTTCCTGATCCAACGATCCCGATGGAAATTTAAAGAAGCCCAAATCGCCATTCATTTGATCGAAACAAAGTATTTCAACCCCACAAACAACATTTTTTGGGGGCATTTTAAGCTCAATTTGTGCAAAGCGCCTTTTGAACACAGGTCTTTTCTGGTCTTCCAAAAGAACCCGAAAGTGTTGGAGTGGTGCATTTGTTTGTAAACAGTAACTTCATCTATATATATATCAGTAGTCACGGCTTTAGAATTCTAGAGTTTTAGAATTAGTTTTAGAATCTAATTCAAAATTACCTGAACATTCTAAAAAACAAGATGAACCAACTGTCACATCTTGACGCGTGGTGTCATCTGCTGTTTAAATACAGCACAAAGTGACGGTTTAATTGTCATTTTCTTTCTCTCTGCATTTCTTCTAGTTGCTTGGCAAGACAACAGCAGAGAAGGCTGAATCCGTGCGTAACGATCACGGTGGAACGGTCAAAAAACCGCAGCTCAATAACAAACAGAGGCCTAATCAGAACGGCT